>NC_090785.1:10040000-10077500 GCF_040054535.1 Antennarius striatus
TAAAAATGTTATGATATAATTAAAAAAAATTTCTTTGTATTATACATGTTGAATGTCTACGTGATTTTATGGGTTATTTTCTAAAAATGTTGCCAGTAATGCAACATTTATTAACTTTGATTAATTTAATCAAATACAAAAGATCTTTAGCCTTTTTTTCCACAGAAGTTCACAGTAAAATACAAATATTGCCAATAAACAGTTACTACTATTTCCATTATTGAATGTAAATTCAAAATTCTGATTTGAATTTAAATAAATCTCAGTCTTTCATCTCCTGCTTCCCATTTTGTGGCTTTGCTGTTAACACATGGAACTGGCTGTGTTAATAATTTAACTTAGCAACGAGAGTGTTATTAAAGGAGATCAAAAGTGAAGTTAGTTCCAACAAAAAAATTGTCATGTATATACTGTACAACAAATTTATTAGGCATTTTATTAAACATTGTTAAGTAAAGCATTTCAACAAAGAAATGTACAAATATATTATTTTATTCATTGCATATTATTTATGTTGCTTGCAACAAAGTCTTCAGGAACTGCCGTGACTGACTTTGAGACAGACCAGTGTGAAAGATTGTCAGCTATAATCTTAATGACTTTATTCTCCTAAAGTATACCACTGTCTTCAAAGATTTTGCAAACAAGGAAAAGATGTGATAAAACTCTCATATATGTGTCGTAGGTAGTTCATATGTTGTTGGTACCCCAAGAGAGCTTTCCGTCTTTTTCTTGAAGTGTACCATAAAATGTAGTTACAGTAAAAGGTATTTGGTGATGATAAATGCTTGTGCTAACAAAATCACTTTTTCACTATTGTAACAGACTACGTAACAGACTATGTGTTGTTTGATATGATGGTTTGATATTGTCATTTAGAACAAAGTACAAAAAGATTTCATTTTATTGTTTAGTTGTACTTTACATTAAGTCAAATGATGTCACATTTGGTTGTTTTCATTCAAGTTTTCATGTAATTTTAGATTTAATGCAGTAGTATATTTATAAATGAATTAACCAACAAAAATAACCTAATGCACTGATAGCTGTAGAGAAAACTAAACTTCAGGGCTTTGGCAACTGACGAAACTAAAATCAACACACAGTTGAAAGTATCCAAAGATTGTCTTATCTAATAACAAACACAACATTATGTCACCATAGTTATTTGATATATGCTATAATGTGCATAAAGGTGATACTTATACCATTCAAATAAAATAAAATATTTTACACAATGAGTATAGAGGTGAAATGTAACCATCAGTTTCTTGGTTTCATCAAATTAAAGCCTCAGTTATCTTTTTTAAAAAAACAAAAAAACTATGACTTCCTCCTGGTCAGTGTTTAAAGACTGAAGGTTGTTCTTCACTTTACTGTGAAAGGAGTGTGTTATTGCTACTAATTTGAAGGTGGATCTTCACTTGCAATTGGGGGAATGATTTTCATAAACTTTTGCAGAGCTGGAGTAAAGATGAGGATGGTCCCCAATACAGAGACAGTGAGGAAGGCCCAGAGGAAGATCCTATCCAACACCTGTGCAACAAATTTCCAGTCTTGCACTACCTGAAAAGGAGACAATAGGAGAAAGTATAACAGCAATATAAACACACTAATCACAGTTAATAAGTACTTATATTCTCTTGCAGTATGATCCAGCTGAACCCACCTCTCGGATGAAATGCTCTTTCCGGATATGTCTGCTGATGTAGCGCACTGAATAGATAGCCTTGTCCAACATGGTCGCCCAGGCCTCCTCTTCCTTTCCTTCGGAGGCCGTCTGTCCATGGGCCCCACTGTTTGCCCTCTGACCTCCTCTCCGACCTCCAGACCTAGGCTTCAGCTCCGGGCTGTCAGGAGCCAGCTCAGGGTAGTGGTAGCGGTCAGTGTGTCCACGCATGCAGAGCAACCTTGGAAGTTTCTGAAGGAAGAGATTACGAACCCACGGCGACATGGGGTGGTAGGTGGCTGAGGAACGGTGGTGCACATTGATGACAAAGACAGTGACGATGATTGAGAGCGTAACAAAGATCATAATGAACAGCAAGTACTCTCCAATGAGAGGGATCACCTTGGAAGAGGAGGGAATGATTTCTTCAATGACTAGGAGGAACACAGTGAGTGACACAAGGACAGAGGTAGAGAGTGACAGCTTCTCTCCTTCATCTGAGGGAAGGTAAAACACTAAGACAGTCAGAAAGGACAAACCCAAGCAAGGGATGATGAGGAAGAGGGTGTAGAACAAGGGCAATCTCTTCAGAATAAAGGAGTAAGTAATGAATGGATACGAATACAAGCCATCCTTCCTGTTCCCTTTAGCACCAGTGGCACTGAGGATCTCCCACTCCCCATTATCGAAGAAGTCCTTCCGGTCTACCTGTTTATCTATCAGAATCAGGTCCACCATGTTTCCATCGTAAGTCCAGGAGCCAAACTTCATTGTGCAGTTCTGTCGATCGAAAGGGAAGAAGGTGACGTCCATAGTGCAGGCTGATTTGTAGCTAGCAGGTGGTGTCCAGGTGATGGCACCATTGTACCTCACAATGGCTTTAGTCATGAGAGAGCCCTCAAACCGACCATCAGCGCTGATGAAACACAGGAAAGAATAAGAACATTGGATTCACAAGTAGATATTTGTGCATCAGCTGGTTTCTGGCATGTAAGACAAATTTTACTTTTCATAAAGGACGATATCTGGGAGCCAGATGTTTTCAGAAGGAACTCTGATTGATGTTATTCCTCCATATTTCTCTGGATTCCATCGCAGTTTGTAATCGATCCACTCCTGGTCAAAAACAAAAAAGGACACATATCAAGTACTCAGTATATGTCAAGTCAAATTCACAAACATTTTGTCTCTCCTCTATATGTCTATTTTTCAAATTACAACTTTTAAGGAAAGACATATAACTGCCATATTGCTGTTTTGATATGATATTAATGGTATTTCAAAACTGTATAATAACATAGAATCAAATTTATTACATTCCTCAAAATGGGCATCAGATTTAGAGTTGCAATTACTTTACAGGTCTGAAACCAGTATCTATTATGGTATGAAGGTCGCTCACAAAACATTCTTGCGTTCCTGCTCAACAGACTGTAGAACTCTGAATAAATATGAACCAATGCCTTCGTACTGTTAGTGGATTCCAACAAAATTAAAGTAAATGGGACGATGGCCTTCATTTCAGGCTTGCTCACCTGACACAACCAAACGTTAGTCGTCATCAGTTGGTTTTTCTCATCCTAAAACAAAGACAAGACACAAAAGATTACTATTTTAAAAAAGTGAAGATTAGTGGATACGGCATGTGGTCGGCTAGGTTTGTTTGTCTGTTAGCTAATACTTTAAGTAGGAAACATGGTGGAAACTTTGGGTATGGGAATGATCCTACAAAAGGTTTGATTATTTTTAAATGCATGGATGGCTTTTTGAGTCTTATCTACCTGCTTCGTACACTAAACGAACACAACAAGGAAGCTTTAAAACAGAGGTTTTTAAACAAAAGTGAGCTGAAGCATTAAAAACACAGTAAGAAGACAACGGTAATAGAAAGATGTAGATTGGTTAACACAGTTTTATTTCCACATGAGTGGAGGAAAGTTTGAGAAACAGAGGGAAGTCTGACAGCAACTGACTGCAGAGATCAACCTGGCTGAGAGACATACAAAGATTTAGTTGTTTGGTTTGTGCAGACCAGGCCACAGCTGTCACAATGGGTTGGATGTTTTGGTGATCACATAGAGCAGAAGTGAAGCATAATCTAATGCAGAGCCCTGCAGCAGCCACACGGACTCAAGGGACTCTGGTAGCGTGGACAAGCCGCTCCTGGTCTGATTGTCTCTCCCTTCCAAAATCCAACAAATCATCAACTAAAATCTGTGTCTGCATGAGAGCCTTTCATCATCATTGATTGTTTTTGCTCTGTGCACACATTAGTTGGATGAATAGAGAGTTAAATCTAAACTGGACAAGATGAATATTTCAAGCTGAGCAGAGTGCATCCATTAACATCTTGTGTTTTCTCCTCCTGAACACCTGAACCATCTCAGCCTATCACAGGCAGCCAGTGAATTATTAAAGACACACTCTGGAGAAAGAATACATGCTTGTAGATATGAAGAGAGTGTTCCATATCTGTTTGAGAACCATAAAGAGGTCCAGTGTGAAGCTGTTCTCTTTGGTGTCAGCACAACTGATCTGCTAAAACAAAAGAACAAAGAACCAACTAGACCAAATTTCTTCCAGCTGCTGTTGTTTTCCATGTCCTCAAACTCTTTCTTCAGTGGCTTCTTTTGAGGGGCTGGTTCTGGCTGTAAAGATTCTGTAACGATCTTTATTTCGTTAATAACAAATGTCACTAATTGAAATAGAGGTCATTATTTGTTTTTCATAAATACACAAACAGGAATATTTTCTTTTCATTTATGTTTGACCCTGGGCAGATTTGTTATTTCTAACTACAGAACAGCGTAAATCAATTTACTAGAATGAAAACTGTAAAAATGTGTTTCTTGTTGAGTCACATTTACACACTATTGTACATCCAGTCACTTAAGCTTTACTCAATATGCTGATATAACATAAGGGTTGATGTTTTTTTTAATAATATTTCTATGTAACTGACCTAACAATGTTTATTTGTTCCATGGACGACTCAGTGAGCCAAGAGATACACTCAGTGGTGGATCCAGTGGTTATGTGTACGATTTGATTTGGGTGAAATGAAGGGTAAATGCTCAGTTGTGTACACAGTACTATTAAAATACATGCTGGTGTAAATAATAAATACATCAATGTGTTTGTAATGTATGTGACGTGCTACAGTAATATGAAGACTAGTATAGCATGGATTTGTGTTATTAGCTGAGTTCTCACCACATCCACCAGTTGGGAGATCTTGAGTCCAAAGCGTACTTTAATGGTGTCGTTGGCGTGCTGGATGGGCCTGACCCACCGCTGGTAGCCCTGAAAAAGGTTCTTCAGTAAAGCGTCCTCCATCTCTGCCAAGGACACAAACTCATTTTGTGCTGAAACAAAGAGAAGGAACGTGGATTAAAAACTGTTCATTAAATGCTTGTGCTCACATAGACTTCCAATAATTTTAAACTTTAGTCTGTCTGGCATTTAAAACTTTTTTTTTGCAGTTCAGCTGCATATCAGCTCCTATCTGTAGGTCTGAAAGATCACTTGTAATCTCATTTGTTCGTTCTCTCTAAGTGGTGCAAGTGTAACTTGACACGGTGAGATGTGTGTTTTTCTTCTTCTGGAGGTGGTGGTGATGGTTGTTGTTGTTCTTTTTATTGTTGTTGTTGTTGCTGCTGCTGCTGCTGTTGTTGTGCTACTGTGTAGTTGACGTTTTCAGGCAATTTTGGTTGTAAGTTTGAGATTAAACCATTCTTGGGTAGGTGACAGCGCCTTGACCTTGAAATTAACCCTAAAGAACCCACACCCATTTATTCTTACAGGAAAATTATGTGGTTTATGCCACAGACCAAGTGGACCATGTAGAACAGATTTCAGATTTTTTTTTCCGTAACAATAAATTTTATTGTTATAGGTTTAATTATTATTTTACTATTATTTTATTACTATTTTGGAAAGATCACTTTCTGTCACAGACACATGACTGTCACGTGGTCATGATACCAGGATGTTGAGTATGTCACTTAGGGACTTAACGAGTTAAAATCAGACATAAAGCTTTATAACGAAGAGACAGGGACATTCAAAGCGTGTGACACCGGTGTCACCGTGGGTCCTCTCGGTTTAAGATTGGCCTCACGTTCTTCATCTTTATGTGATCTTTCAAAGAGAAGTTCTACAAATAAAAAGTTCATAAAATTTGGACAACTGCAGCAGTCCTACATTCACTCCGTCTAACCTGTCAGACAAGTGGATACTGTATGGCCTATAAGAGAACAAGAGGGGATAATGCAGCTCTGCACAGTGTAAGAAATGGAGGGGGAGGGGACAGACAGAATATGTCCAGAAGACAGGCAGCAGTGCATCAGTCGCCTGAGGCAGTGTGTGGTCTCTGGGGCAACAGAGACCATAATATTGACAAGAGACATCTGTAATGTCAAACACAGGGGAAATCAAGGGCAAGAGCTCATGTGTGTGGTGGAGAAGAGCACAGACCGTCAACTTGCAGCTGGTTTCTCCTCTGGCTTCACATCTGTCTTGACCCATCAAACACAAACCCTGTAACTGTAATCAGGTGTGTTTTACTCCCACTGGATCAGCTCTGCCTTTTTTGCGTTCAATGACAGTGAGAGATGCTGAGGGCTGGAAACTGAATCCTGTGCGCCTCGCTAAGCTTTGGACTTCAGGACAAACCGACCGACCACGTTTTTGTTTTCCTCAGAATCCCATCTGAGGGAAGCAGGGGTGCAACACAACATGGAAATGATCTGACAATCTTGAGTGCTTTGGTTAACATAGAGCTTTTTTTTTTGTTTTTTGTTTTACCAAGTAATTATGGTTACAATTTAAAATCCACTCGTTACAGAGAATAACGAGCAGGGGCGACACGACAGAGACACCGGGAAATATTTTAGTATACTAACCAGGTATATATACACGAAAATACACAAACTATGGCAGTAACAATATGAGTGAGTAAGAAGTAAACACGCTACTTTTTAGATTACAAGGTCATCAATTTCAACCCTAGGACGACATAAATGTGAACACCACGGGATTACCGAGACGACACGGTTCTGGATGGGTTTACAGCAGTTTGCTTACCGGGAATATTGACGAGAGACACCGGGTAGGACACCGACAGCAGGAGAAGGACCGTCAACTTCATGGTGTCCTCCTGGTCGGGCTGAGCGCTCCTGCAGGCTCCCGATACCTTCTGTTATTCGGTCGTCGGACGCGGTGAAGACACCGAGGTTCCCATCAGTGTTGGATCAGAGACCAGCAGCCCGCTCCGCTCTCACAGCCAGTGGGGGCGCGTTGGGACGGCGGCGTGCGCGGCCAGTGCGCTGGACCTGTACCGGAACTCCGGTCGGTGCGTCACGGGGAGCGGCGGTCCGCGGATCGGCCCAAGAAGGAGGGAGGGAGGGAGGGATGCCCGGTTGGGCGTAAGGCGTGGAGCTTTAAAGATTTTTTTTTTAAAAAAAATAAAAATATAGTAATTATTGATGTAGTTGTAGTAATAATCCGTGATAAATCACATGTAACGTGTGTGTCTACACGCTGTGACGTCATTAAAGCGGGGGGGGGGCGCTGCCAGCTGCTGTACACCTGATCGCCTCTGGAAGCACCTGTGTTCGCGTTATGTAGCCCTTCGCTCACCACCGTAGTGAATCTGTCCAAGTGACGGACGTGCGCGTCAGTGGGGCTGCTCGTCCGTTTGGGGAGCGCTGAGAGGAACTCTATCTGTGAATGTTCTCATTCATTCAGGTCAAAGTTATCCAGAGTTGTTTATATCAATCCGCCGGACTTTTAGAGAGTTCCCTGAAGACGCTTCACCTCTCACCCAAGAGCCCCCACTTCCAAGATGAGAGACGAAACGTCATGAAGGAACTTTCTAAAAGTCCAGTGGATTGATTGAAACAACTTTGGATAACACTAAATTATTCTTCTGTTGTGGATTGTCTTCTGGTGATCCTGGACTTTAGGGGCAAAGAAGTTGATTTTTCAAGATTCCTTTGTTGCTGAGGTCTTCAAGATTTTATGGCCTCTCTAGTTTTCTCTTTAAAGACAATTCAACAATGCTGGTCGTTGTGGGGATTGAGTATGGTGACACAACTGACTACAGTGTAAACCAGGGGAATACAGTAGAAAGCTACCAGCTGAAGACATTATACCGTACATTCGATGTTTCTTTTCTGTCCTTATTCCAGAATTGTCTTGTTTTTCTTGTCGATGCTTTGTGTCAATGTGTAATTTGTCTCCAAACTCCATAATGCTCTCATACAACGTGTCTTGGTGTTGTTCGGTATCTACATGGTTCAAGATGTTTTAAAAGAGAGGTTTAGTTTCCATTACAAAGTGTGGCAATATGAATAGATATTCGGGCTTGGGTTAGGGTTATGTAATGTTATATTTACATTTTTATATTTTTTTCTGTGATCATTAAAACATCAGGTCAATGTATAATTATATTTACATTTTGATAACTCATTGACTCTCTTTGAATATTAGATTGGATGAAGTGGATGAAGTAGGAGGCTGAAGACTGGATAAGTACTAACTATAAGTCACCTTCAGTTTCCCAGAGTGAAATAAAAGGAAGAGGGGAAACTGCAGAATGTGCCACTATTAGGAGTCTGAAATGGGCTGCAGATGAGCAGCCTTCACCTGTGGACTCTTATCAGTGGAAACCCTTGGGGAGAGAGAAGCGATAAGCTGTGTCTCATTAGAGAAACAAGTCAGTAGCCTTAGATTGTAATATTCTAATGTCCTGAACTCCTGAACTCCTTGAATGTGACATCAGCAGCAAAATAAAGATGGGATTGAACAGAGTGGACAGTGGGAGTGTACCAAGATAACACTTACTAAGACAGATGAGTAAATTAAACATTATAAGGTTAGGAATCAGTGACATTTGGCCTCCAGAGGTGTAGCTCTTACAAAATCAGAGGATTGTAGGTGTATGATGTGTTATGAAAATAAATGTGTTTGTAAGTATTTTTGGGTCTTGCTTTTATTAGTTATCCTGAAATAATGCTAAACTACAGTTAAAATGAGGTTATACCCCATCTGGTTCAGGATCTGTCTCCTTAGATAACCTAGGACAGTTGTCCCGTGGTTCAGTTGGTACCAGGCCACACAGAAAAAATAAATACAGTAACTTACATTATTTTCATTTTATTTATGATGTAATTCTAAATGAAGCTTTCTTTTGAAAATTTAATGGATTCTCTCCATCACATCTGTCTATGACTCACTCTTGACTCATGTCAAGATGCTTGCCTCAGTCACATGGCTACCTTCTTAAAGGGGCCGCTCTGGCCAGTAACACTGAATACATTATAGCTAAATTGACACTACCGAGCTAACAAAACGAACAAAAAACAAATGTCTTTGGAAAGTTGCTTTGCACAGGATTAAAAAAAAAACTAGTGAGAAGACAGAAGAACCTACAACCTAAGGAAAAGAGAGTTGCAAAATACCAGTTTGTATGTTGGTCACATCATCACTTTATATTGTTGCATTTATCACCCTAAAGCCCATATGTCAAACTCAAAGCCCAAATGTTGCCCGACACATCATTTTATGTGGCCTGCGAGAACATTAAAGGTCAGCGTGTCTAAAAATAAATAGGTCAAAAGTTTGCTTTGACCAAAAACTACATTTCCCTCAATGCAGTAATCAAGCCCATTTAACTTGGACAGAAACGTTTTGAGTGGCACGGTGGCACAGTGGGTAGCGATGTCGCCGCACAGCAAGGCGGTTCCAGGTTTGAATCCCGCTCTGTGTGGAGTTTGCATGTTCTCTCCGTGTCTGCGTGGCTTCTCTCCGGGTTCTCCGGCTTCCTCCCACCTCCAAAAACATGCGCTTCAGGTTCATTGGCCGTACCATATTGCCCTTAGTGTGTGCCTGCGTGGTTGTCTATGTGTCACTCCATGGTGCGCTGGCGTCGCGCCCGAAGTTTCCCCTGCCTCACGGCCTTAGATTTAGGCTCCAGCTCTGTACGACCCGCTATAGTGGATGAAGCGGTAAGAAGAAGATGAATGTATGAATGAATGAAAAACGTTTTGAACAGAGTTAATGTCTTTGCGTTAGATGTTATTTGTCTTTATTCACTTTGATAGGTCATTGATGGAGTTTTGTGAGTTACATAACCTGACAAATTAAAAGGATTTATGTAATAAGAGAGTAACAACCAAAACTATTTGTTTTCCAAAGTTTGTAACTTGAATAAGTAAATTATTTAACCTTAAGAAGTAGTTACATTTATTTTACTTTATTTAGTGACATTTATATGACACATTTGGCCCTTTGAGTACAGCCACTATGCAGTGGAAATGAATTTGACACCCTAAAGGCTGGTCCGTGAAAATATTGTCTGACGTTAAACCAGTCTGTGGCACTGACCTAGGACACATTTATGATGAGTTTATGACAGAAAGTACCTTCTATTTAATTTACAGACCCTGTCCAGACAACAGGCTGCCCAGACATGCATCTATCGAGTATGAAATTGTGTTGTTGGTGCAGCAGGTTGACAGACCAAACAGTGCATGGAAGGTGATGTGACACAAAATTCACGATCAATGTTGTAACATTTAGTGTTATTAGAGTCAACAATATGTTTTAATTAAACATCTCAGAAAGTCATTGGCACCTAGACTCTTTCGCACAATTGTGATCAAATGGACAGCAGTCAAATCATTGGTGGTGGTGGCGGATGACTCTGCTGAGGTTGATGAAGCTGACTGCAGGAAGTAAAGGAAGTTTAGACTCTGACAGGAAGCATATTCAAGATTACTCTCAGAATTAATACCATTTATAGTGAATAGTTGGGATTTTTGGGGTCGAGATGGATTCATGGATGAGTCAAAGTGTATCAAAAACTATTTCTGGAAAACTAGGGACTTAAAGTCCTGGCCTGAACTTTTAATTGAAATTTTAATGTCTGTCTATATACAGCTAGATTTTGTGCTTAGTGTGAATATGAACATACATCATGCAGGTGTGGGTATGAACATACATCATCAGCATAATTAGATAAAGACGGAACACGCTATATATAGACACATATACTATTGTATTTCGCAGCTAACCAAGCATGAGGCCCTTCTTTGCTTTGGATTCCTTCCTCATTCTCTCTGTCTCTTTTTCTGTCACACCCTCCCACTCCTTCGTACTCCCTCCATTTCTCTATGACTTGAAGTGACAGGGATAACGGGAGGCTGATTATCACAATGAAATTATCCTAATTTTCTGCTCCACTTGGAGCCATGGGGCGGGCAGCTGCTGCCTCAGAGATCGTCCCATCCGCCTCGCCTCTAATCATTCGGAAACATAAATTCTCGCAGGCTGGAAACCTGCCGGTCCCTTCCCTGACGACTGTGGGCAGCTGCACAGTGGGTTTGCATGTTTATGTGTGTGAGCATGAAGGTGGGAAGTAAAGAGGGAATACATTTTCGGCATCTGTGTATGCATCTACCAAATGTTGTTTGTTTTCTGTGTTTTTGTTCCAAGCCATTCTTGAATGCATAATGGAAGTCTGCATAAATTGACAAAGTGGAGAAATATTTAATAAATGAGAGGAAACAGGACTGTCTCCTACAGTTAGATCTTAATCTCCTGTTTATTTTGGGAATCATAAAATACTGTGATAAAGGCAGCAAAGAAAATTAATCTCATACACAATCAGTGGACTCACACAGTCTAATACTATTAATCCAGTAAAGTTCTCCCCAGTTCTTTAAGAGAAAAACTGATGAAGTTAAGCTACATTTGAAGCTAAAAGAGCTTTAAGAAGATGAAAACTTCTTCAGTTCACTTGTTTGATATTTCAAATCTAAAAAGTACCAAAGAACTGCAGAGCAACATAGAAAAATCTAAGGCAGATCAGAGGAAGAAATTTATAAAACTGTTGAGAACATTGAAAATTAAATTAAAAAGTAATGCAGGGGATTAGGAGAAAGTGATCATGCAGTATTAGCCTCCAGGATAAATAACTTTGAGGAACTTCAAGGTAGAATACAGCTGTAGGAAGATGCTGTAAACAGCACACAAAATATTTGACTACTAACACAATACTTCAATCTAGACGTCCCACTATGATTTCCCTTCGTTCACAAGTCTGACATGATGCAAATCAAAGCCTGCTATTTGAAATTACATCTTGCAAGAGTGTGTTATAATACTGTCTTCTTCTGATATGCTGCTGTAGGGATTAAGGAACCACAATCACCTTTAACATAATATCAAAATACTAATGTGTGCACTTCAGTCCACGACCATATGTTGCCAGCTGCGAGTCAGATGTGCTTAGTGTGTTTATGTGTATGTCTCATCTGTAATTGCGCACATATGCATGCATGAGCATCTTCATGAATGTACGTGTATTGTGTATGCGTGAACTACTGTATGTGCTTGTGCATGCACATATCCTAAATTTCACCAGGCCACCTATTTCGCTCCTTGTGCAACTGCTTTGCATATTTTTGTCTGCATTATTTGCCTGTATGTTTTTGAATGTTTCCACATGTTTATGTTAGCAGTCATTTATATCTGTATGTAGACATTAATGCATGTATACATGCTCCAGTGGTGTGCTTGCTCCTCATTGCTTTGCACCCTGGGGTGCCAACAGAGGACAATCGGGTGTGTATTTCATCTCCCTGTCTGTCTCTGTGTGTTGGTGCCTGAGAGGAGTTCATAGTGCTTTCAGTCCCACGAGGAATCAGTCTCCCTCTCTCATCTGGAGTAACAGAAACGTTGTGTAACGTTCGGCTGCCTCTGGACAAGACTGGCAGATAATGAGGCTCCTTCTGTCACGCACCCACATATGCAGTGTCACATAAAGCCTTGGCAATAGCATCAGGAACTCATGAAAAAGATTTCATATTTCATTTGCATCCTCTTTCTGCTGTGTTATAATAAACATCATTGACAGCAGTGCAAATGGAGCAGCTGTTCTGACCCTACAAATCAGTTCAACTTTAGTTTTAGGGGAAGGACAATGAAATCCCTGGATTTTAAACCGACACTCTTTGTTTCCTAAATCTAAAAAAATGTTTGGATATAATAACCATGGGTTCTTTTTCTTATTTTACATGTGATTCAACAAAGTTAAAACATATCTTGAGCAGACAAACCATGATAGGGGACTTTGAATTTTTACTACAGAAAGCCCAGTGTTTAAGAAAATGTAAATATTGTCCGATTATTGCATGTTTTATCCACTGTATAAAAAAATACCTTAGTAAACCTTTCTCAACGTGTTGTTGAAAATTTTAACATCCTGACCAACAAAATGGATGGAGAGTGAAGTTTCTCACAGCAAACAACTTCTTCTGTGTCTAAAACAGACCTTTTCTACCTAACTACAATCATTTAATTTATAATTTGGGTGGGAGGATTTCCTTACAACACTTTTAAAGTGCAGTTTGTTCTGTCTACAGCATCAGATATTGTTCTGCAACAAAAGAGTGTCCTTTCTTCAAATGTGTTTGATGTAAGAAGTATAATGTGTAAAGATATCACTTTATGGTTTGGTGTAGTGCCAATGCGGCAGCATGCATACAAACAAGGACTCATCTGTGCGAAGACCTCCACAGGGTTTTGACTTAACAAATGTCTCTGTAGAAATTCAGCAGAAGGTGAGAAGACTTTCTTGCTGTATAATCCACAGCTTGGCAGCAGTAGCTAAATCACAGCACTTTCAGATGATGTGAGATTTCAGGGTTCTGCTCTGTTCTATTCCTGCTGCTGTCTGATTTGCTGAAGCAGCACCAGCAGAGTTGATCTCTGTTGATCCTCCGCTTGTGAATTCATGTCCGGAGGGTCTGCAGGCCTTCAGTCTCTCACATTTAAATTAGATTAGGTTATGAAGAAAGGTCCACCCAAAATGAAAAGTATTTCTAGGACAACTTGCAAATCATATCAGATTTGCTAGACAAAAAAAAGAACAGCCTCAGACAAAATGAAAGGAATTCCAATATTTTTTTTCTACTCCAAAAGATAGATGTGAATATTGATGCTGACGCTTATCACACTATGCGATATCTCTCTGTCACAGAGGGATCTATGACAGCAACTTAGCTTGATTTAGCTTAATGTAAAAGTATTAGCATTACGTGAAGAATTACATGCAAATAGACAAAGAAAGTTACATGTAAACAAATAATAATAATAAACACATGAATGTTTTATATTTTTGGAGGCCTGCCACTCACCTCTCCCATTCAAACAGCACAGGTCTGATAGAGATGGTGAGAATTGTTTTCTTTACATGGAATTAATACTCAGGGAAATAACATGCATTGAAAAACTGCACATTGAACTTACTTATGGAACCATGTGAAAGTGTCTTCGTAATTTTGTTCTCAAAACCTCAAAAAGTGCCAGAAGTATTAGTTTCACACCTAAATAATAATTCTTAATCCTAAAACAATGTGTCTTCATCCACCTCTAAATATTTATCAGAGTAAATTTAGAAGTCTGATCTTTGTGTGCACGTATTTGTATTTGGTTGCGGATTTGTGTGTGTGTGTGTGTGTGTGTGTGTGTGTGTGTGTGTGTGTGTGTGTGTGTGTGTGTGTGTGTGTGTGTGTGTGTGTGTGTGTGTGTGTGTGTGTGTGTGTGTGTGTGTGTGTGCATGCAGAAGGCTCCCATTGGAATGAATTATTTAGGGGTGAGTCTCTTTAAGTTATCTCCGGTCGACTGGCCGCGGGCACATAAAGTTCTGCTCCTGACGACGCAAGAGACTACCCTAATTCAGCATCAAGCCCTCTTAGCACCTCCCCATCTCACCCTCCATCCCCAGCATCTTTTCCCAGCATGCTTGAGTAATGCAAGGCAAATGTCCCCACAGCTCTGTCTCTGTGTAGAGGTTACCAAAATACTGTAAAAATACACAAATAAAAAGCTAGTTATTTATTGTTATGGATAAGATGACCAAAAAAAGTTTGGTAAAGAAAAGCATTTAATGGAATTATCACATATTTTTCCCAGAGTTTGATCACGTAACCCAATCAAAACCATGGAATGAGATCAACAGACACACACACACACACTGTAATAAGTCCGTCATCCTGGAGTCCTGCTATCTAGGAGCCGGCTGCTCAACAGTCAACATGAAAAGTCATGTAAAATATTCATCCTTGTGGCTGGTTTAATAATGTATTATCCCTCAATTTAGCACCCAGAGCTTCGCTGTGCTCTTCATCTACTAGCCCAGTCACTGAAGAAAGATCCATGGCTTTAAAACACCGAATGTACACCATTACATATTCAGATTAAGGTGTCACTTTAGGACAAGACCAGATTTGTGTGTCTGTCTCAGGTGGTAAAAATGAATCTGAAGATTTGTGTGATTGGTCAAGGGGGAAAAGCAGTAATTTAACTCATTATTATTTAAAATAATGCATTATTGAAATAACAGAATTTTCAGGTTGTTTATTGTCATTCTCCATAAAAAGTTATAAGGGCAACCCATTGAGGGAGATCAGGCTAGTGAAATATGCATACATCATATAAATAAAGTCCAAATATAGCTCTTAGCTGGTTTTGAGGCAGATTTTTCATTCTGTGGCAGCCAGCCACTGATGTGACCCTGTCAAGCATCAGACTGAGACTGATGGAATGCTATGTGTGGCTGCTGCACGACTGCTGCTGTAGCATATTTATAACCAGACCCCATCATCCCATAATCCGCACATAACTGGCTCCGTGCTCCTGAGTGCACATGATTTCCCATAAACATGTACACACTCTCATACTCTGTTTATCATTCATTCATTCGTCTCTCATTGTTCAGGTGACGTGTAGTCTTCCTCTTCCCGATTTAAACAAACACACACACACACACGCACGCACAGGAATGTGCTTGCTCTCATTTAGTACTTGCAAGTAAGGATTAAATGTGAGTGGCTGTTGGAAGCCACAGGGTGGTCAATTCAAAGCCAGACTCCAATCTGACCGGAGGGGAAAACGACTGTGCCTTGACTTTCAGTGTGTGTGTGTGTGTGTGTGTGTGTGTGTGTGTGTGTGTGTGTGTGTGTGTGTGTGTGTGTGTGTGTCTGTGTGTCTGTGTGCGTGTATTGGTGCTGACAGGCACATTCAGACTTGCCCGTGACCTTTGATAGAGGGAAGAGGGACAAGTCTGAATCGAGGGGAGCTTCAAAGAAAATGCTTTGCTATTCTCTCTCTTTTTTCGCCGCGTGGAGTTTTATATTACTTCCACTTCCTTCTTTCCAGTACATCAAATTGCAGTTCCTGGTTGTTCTGGTCTTAATCTGTAACTATTGGAATGAATAAGAAATATCAATATGACCAGATACTTTACCTAAAGTTACGCATGGGTGCTGTAGGTTTTGTCAGGAATTGAAATTTACCATTGTCAGTATGTACTTATGAGACGTGAACCGTAACGTGCAGTTTTTCCTCATACATTTGCAAATTTTGGATGCTGTCGAGTCATAAGGCCTGACTCACATGAAGACTCAAATAAAATGAATAAACAGCTCTGGCAATTCTTTTCCTGTTGTCTAACTCCCCTATCACCTCTCCTTGTTTACTCTAACGTCCCTCCCTGTGTGATGAATTTCTTTCTTTTTTCAGTGGTCATTAGTTCTAAACTCAGCAACAAACCCACATCGACCTGATAGTGAGAAATCTTGTTATTACCAGACACTGCAGCAAAGACTGCAGAGATGCACCTCAAAAATTATTCCAGTCACATTATCACCATTAGTTGCAGTAGTGCTATTTTTAACAAATCCTTTTCTTCCTATCACATATCTTACATTCAAAAATCAGATTGTAACGAAACATAATGACAGAAACAGATAAAGGACGAACTGACAGGTCTTTTGGTTTTGTGGTATTTTCAGAATCATCTTTATTATTAGAAATTATTTGACATTGTTTGGCCTTTTAGAGTCTTTTTACAGTTTTAATCTACATTGTGCAGTTCAAGATTTTTCTATAAATTGTAAATTTGCAGTGAAGTTGTATTTCACATGCAATGCATAATGACGCTCTGTGCAAAGACATGGAAATAACTCATGTGCATCCAGCCACTTTGTCCATTTCTGATGCCATGCAAAAACTCACTTGTATTTTACAAATGAATGTGCAGAAAATACAAGACTGTCAAAATAAAAGCATCCTGAAGAAGTGGCAGCCATTGAAAGACTGACTTCACAACATCATATTTATCATTATCATCTGTAAGAACGTACTCAAGTCTTTACCTTAAGAATTATAAATGAGCATAATGCACCCTATTTCATTCATTTATCATCTCTATTGAACTTGATAATATTGAAAAATCACTTTCTCAAAGATTTGTGCCATCAAAGTTTCATCTAAAGTAATCAAAATAATAACATTTAATTCAGTGATTACATGACAATATTTAACATTATGAGGAACATTTCCAGGAACACAAACACATTGGAAACAGAGAAAAAAAGAGTCCAATGGAGCGAAACACAACCGTGAAGAGATGAACTGTGCAGTCTGCAGTGTCAGGTCAAAACAGGCCACAGGAGGGGAGGAAAAGTGAGTGAAAGAGAGCAGATGTCCTAATCATGTTGGGGGGAAAAGCAGTAATGGGGAGGAGGAGATGGGATTGCGTGTGCATTGACAGGGGAAGGCAGTGGAGGAACGGGGAAATCAGGGTAAGTCATGTGAGGAAAGACACAGCTGAGAGCTAGAGGTGATGGCTGATGGTGGAATGAAGAGCAGAGGACAGAAAGAGGAGACAAACAGGGGGGAAAAAAAACAGAAGAGGGCCATGATTTGACATGGAAGAGCTGCAGGAGGGATAGTTCTCAACATAATTCAATCAGAAAGCGAGAAGAAGAGGACAAAAAGAGACACAAGATAAAGAAGCATTTCATTTTAAGAAGCTGATGAGCGGCTGAAGGAAGAGTCCCAGTGTTCCCAGCACACACACCATCACAAAAACCCACAGGAAGATCCTGTCGATGACCATCGCCACATACTTCCAGTCGTCCTCTATCTGAGGAAAAGCAAATGGAATACATTTTAAGATACAAAATAGACAAGACACAGTCATTACAGCAACACTGTGCTTTCTTCCAGCCCTAAAATACCCCTACTGACCTTTGCCAAATAGTAATTGTGAAATTTTTAGCCATGGCACAAACTGTCACATTCACTCATTGTCACTGGGTCAACACCAGAGCTATATGGTTTATACAAACGGGGGCTGTTTTTAGATTTTATGTGTTCCTTTGTAAGAGAGGATGACAATACACGACGCTGCATCTGAGCAATATAAGAGTAGTTTGTACAGTATGTGTGTATATAGTATGAATCAGTCAGGTGTGGTCAATACGATCATGACCATTTACCACTGTGTGCCTATAGAGAAGGCAGTATAGCTATTCTACATACATCAATTCAAGATCCCAGCTTTGCTCGACAAAAAGAAGAAGCAACAAACATATCAGGAGCGGTCAGAGTGAGCAGGCGGCATGTGCAAACCCCCCCATCAGCAACAAACAAGCAGCTTTACACTCCCTTTATAGCCCTATGTAAATGACTTCCACACCACTTACTAAGCAAGGTGGGAATTAAGGCACCACAGTGATAACACACGTTCACTATAGCTTTGCTAGTGTTTGATTATCACCCCCACCAGCGAGAGGTGGAAGAAGTTATTGCCCTCCGTTTTCTGTTTGCCTGTTTGTTTGTTTGTTTGTTTGTTTGTTTCCAGAAAGCTCAAAAGATGAGTTGATTATAACATGGTGATGTGTAAACATTTTGCCAATATCATGAAGAAAAACAATTGCTCACTCACACCTACAATAACCAGGCCATGCTTTTATCATAACTGGATCCAGATTCTCACCATCTCAATGCGGCCATTTCTTCTTTAAATTCTTATGGAAAGTGCTAGCTTTAGATTTTAATCTGTGAAGGGGACAAAGATCTTGCACTTACAAGGTCTAATTCAAGGCTAGCAATTCAGTTTAAAAAAAAAAGGATACTACTTGTCCAGCGGAAGTCCTATGGCTTTGAATGCAATTCCCTTTTTGTCTGCGGACGGGTAATATCGTCCAAAGTTGCAAAAAAATCAGTATAAAGCATCATCTCCTTACACAAGGAATCATTGTAGTTGTTTTATAAAAATATCCCCGTGTAAATCAAGTGTTTTTCATTATTCAGAGTTGACTCACTGCACACAGACACTGTAACTCAAATTAAATTGAGGACACCACAACAATAATCTAATAATTATTTCCTTATACTTTTTTTATCTACGTCACTACAAATCAGAACATATTTACAAATAAGAAACCAAATATAAGAATAAAAAGTTTTTCTTTTTTGCTTGAGCCCCATTATAGATGGGTAAATTGCCCGTACTAATCAGTAATAGATCTTTTTATTGGTTAACTCCAGCTTGTCTTTTTACCTCTTTGGCTTTGTTGCGAGTCCTCATGTTCTCGGCGATGTACTTCACGCTCTCTATGGCCTGCTTGATCTCTGGTGACACCACGGAGAAGGCTACAACTGCACTGACGGGTGAAGGGGCATTCAGGGGCCTCGGTGGCTTGGGCAGTTCTGACTCCTGGGGTCCCTGGGTCTGTGAGGCTTGGGATGGAGGAGGAGGCGGAACCATTGTGGGAGGGACAGGGGTTGGCACCTCCTTGCCCCTGTAGGGAAACCTTCTGTTCATATCTCTTTTGATGTCACGGGTCATGGAGCCATAGTCCACACAGTTCATGGAGCCACCAGCGGAGGCAGCCCCTCCTACTCCTGCACCTCCATCCAGCGGTGGACACGCTACACCTCCAGTTATGCCTCCAATGCTCACACTCCCTGAGCTGCTTCCACCTCCGATGCTATTCTTTCTCTTCTTGTTTCCTCCACTGCTCCCTCCTCCTACAGCAAGCCCTCCTGCAGTATTGGCAGGGGTGGAGCAGCCCTGGTCAATAGGTCTCCTCATGAGCATCACCTTGGGTAGCACCCCAAGGAACACAGCCCTCACCCACTCTGGCATAGTGTGAGTCATTGGGGTGCGGTAGTGAACATTCAGCACAAAGACGGTGATGACGATGCTGAGGGTGACAAAAATCATGGTGAAGAGGAGGTACTCGCCAATCAGAGGTATGACGAGAGATGTCGAGGGGATGGTCTCAGTGATGACCAGGAGGAACACAGTCAGGGAGAGGAGGACAGAGATACACAAAGTGACTTTTTCACCACAGTCAGATGGGAGGTAAAAGACCAGCACTGTGAGGAAGGAGATGAGGAGGCAAGGGATGATGAGATTGATGGTGTAGAAGAGAGGCAGGCGACGGATGTAGAAGGAGTAGGTGATATCCGGGTAGATCTCCTCGCAGCAGTTATACTTGATGTCATGCTTGTAACCTGGTGCATCAATGATCTCCCACTCTCCACTTTCCCAGAAGTCCTTGAGGTTCACCTGAGAAAAAAGTGTTTTAATTGCCTCTTATTTGTAAGTAATGTTTTTGAGAGTAAAACCAGCAGCTTGCTAAAACACAAGATTCTGCACAATCACATAAAAGTAGCATTTGTGGCTACGTACTGAAACTTTTCTCCTATATTTTCTATCAATTATAATCTCAAAATTGTAATTAATACTGTTGAAACGATAACACAAAGAATAAAACTGCACATCTCCAAGATAGCCATTATGTCTGTGACTCCCTCTGACCTTAGAGCCAATGAGCACCAGGTCGATCTTGGCTTTGTCATAAGTCCAAGATCCAAACTTCATGGAACAGTTCTGGTAGTCGAAGGGGAAGTAGGTGATGTCCATGGGGCAGGACGATTTGAAAATAGCTGGAGGGACCCAGGTTATAGTTCCATCAAACTTCAGCAATGCTTTGGTCTTGTCTTCAACAAGGAAGTCGCCAACAGCACTATGGGATGGCATTTGCAAATCAATCAATCAATCAATTTATCAATATATCAATCGATCAACCACTGAATTAACTTTTATTTGTAGAGCATTTAATCACATTAGTAGATATTTCAGACAGAGAACCAGAGACGTAAATATAATTCAGTTTGTATGGGAAACTAAACTATGAAGCGTTTGCGCACTAAAACTTACTTGTTGTACAAAACAATGTCTGGCCTCCAAATTTTATTGGATGGAACTCGTATGAACTCGATCCCATCGTACTCAATCGGGGCCCATCTCAGTTTGTAATCATTCCACACCTATTAGACCACAACAAGAGACAATGGGTACAAATAATATGGTGTCACTAATGACATCATTTAAAGGATAAATGTTGCTCACGTGTCTCAGCCACAGATTGGTTTCCATAATCTGATTCACTTCATCCTGTCAGGACAAAAGGTTGCAAATTGGTCAAGAACAGAAAAGGAACAATGCAATGGATGGTGAATACACTTTGGTTAGGCGCAGCTCAGTTCTTACCACTTTGACCAGTTGAGATATGGAAACCTCAAATTCCACCGTAACTGGATCAGATACATTCTCGACTGGTCGGATGAACTGGTTGTATCTCCTGAACAACCGTCGAAATAATCTGTCCTCCCCCTTGGATGAAAAACAGCCTAAAAAAAACAAGAAGAGAAGAAAAATTCTTAATAACACTTACACAGGTTAGATGCAGAGGTGACTTTAATTTAGGAGGTTTTCGTGACTTTTCTGGAGTGTAATTTAGAGTATCTGGGATGTCATTGTCCTAGAGAGGAAAGTCACTTCAATCAAACCAAAAATTTCTAAATGAAGACAGTGATAATATGACTAAAATGTGCATATGTAAATTAGGAGATCTTGGAACCCGGGGAGTGCTCTGCTCCTAAAGATACAATAAAAATCCATTTGAAAACCTCATAGTGCTGTAGGTGCTAAGAAAAACCACAATAAAAAAGAGGCCTTTATTCAATTTAATTTCTCACCAATTAGAGTAACCTTTTAAACAGCGGCAGAAGGAGGCATAATTTGCAGCTCTTTATTTTTTCCTTTTGTCTGTCTGTTACTATGGATTCAGAGCTTAAAAATTCTTTGTCCAACCATGAAAAGCGAGCAGGAAAATGTGTTCTGTTTCTCTATGCATCTCCTATGCTTTAACTGACTGAAATAAATCAAACCTCAGTTCACAACATAAAAGACTGCTTTGTTTCTATAGTTACAATATGCTAAAATATTAAAACACCAATACATGACAGTATTTATATTCAAAAGGCAGTGAAACATGATTCACGCTTCAGGCATCAATGCATGACAGAAATGCCCTTTCTTTCCCTCATTATTAAAAATCTGATTGAAATTAGTCCAAAATTGACAAACTACAGCTTCAGGAATTTTTTACAGATGAAAAAAAAAAGAATGACAGAACTCACACTTCAATAATCATCTTTGTGATATTTGTTTGTTCAATTTGGTCACCCGAAACTAAACTCCATTCACCTCTACTGGATTTGCACTGAGCATCCTAAAAGAAAACGAGACAGTCAGACACTGCAACATCCTGTGACACCCCTGAATCCAACATTTTACCCTGACCTACACATTTTTGTGCCTCTGGCTTCCTGAAAATGTTACTTTTTGTTTTGTGATTACTGTATATCTCATCAGGTTTCAGAGACGTGTACCTAAAAAGGTATACAGTGCCTCGTTGTTCCTGACGGTTAATGTGTTCAAGGAACCACACGTGATTAACAAATTCTGCAATAGAGCAACAAACTAGTTATCTATTTATTTCCGGTAATTTAAACGTTTATGAAATGGTGACTATATTGGTAGAAGGATGGTGAGTTTTGAACTGCCAGGCAGAAGATCTAGAGGAAGACCAAAGAGGAGGTTTATGGATGTAGTGAAGGAGGACATGAAGGTAGTTGGTGTGAGAGAAGAGGATGCAGAAGACAGGGTAAGATGGAGGCAATTGATTTGCTGAAGGGAAAAAATTGAAAGGAAAAGACGAAGAAGAAGAAATGTTTGTGAAACCTCCCCATACTGATATTAAACCACCTTCTATCTGTATTACCTTTTCCAACACTCTTATCGAGTGTTTAAAGCACTTTTGTGTCTTATGTGAGTCCGAGACTCAAAGGACGTGGCGCACTTCCGGATGCCGTCAGCCAATAGAATGCGTGTATGGTATCACGTGACTGCCTTCCAAAAATCCGCGATGAGTACAAAAGTTGAACTTTGACCTTGACCTAGTTTTCTCAAGGTCATCATCTCCCTTTCATCCCCTTTGCCACCCAAGTAATGTGCTTATTCTTTCATCTTTCCATCTGCAACGGTTGTGAAGATATTTGATGGATGAACAGACGGACAGACAGACGGATGGACGGACAAACACACAAACACTGACAATTACAATACATCACCGCTTCGCCGGATGTAACAAAAGCTTTCAGTGAGAGTGAGTGGGAAAACAGCCATTACGTTTCATTCTGGAATGACCCTGAACTGTCGAGTCAGTCTGTCTCTGCAGTGGATGGACAAAAGCATTTCAAATGCTGGACGTCAACATTAAGGATACAATGACGGTGTGTGTTCTTGTGTTTGTGTGTGTGTATACTGTATCTATAGACATTCTAAGGCTGAACTGAAGGTCATATTGTGGAATACTGCCACTAGTAACACTGGTGCCTCATATGGCACAGAGACCCATGCCTGTCCAAGCAGAAAATCTTGCCTCACTTGGGACAGCACACACTCACACCACCAGCACATCCTCTGAACATTACCACCAAATAACGTGAAATGCACAAAAACTGTCCTCCCTTAGCATTTTACGTATATTTATCACAGCCTCTTTATCCAGCTGTTTCTTCATGATGATCCATAACATTGTTGGTTATAATTCCACAGAACAAGCTTCTTTCTCTGTCACGCTTAATTTCAAGTGACAGCAGTGGTAGAATCTCTACTATATGTCTTTGGATTTTGAATAGATTCATTATTTTGTTCAGGCATAAACATTGATGCAAATAACAATGTATATATATTTTAAAAGGAGAGCTGACTTCTCCTCCTGCATGCATTATTCATCACAATCCCAAACCATCAAACTTGCACTTAACAAGCCACGTGGACCCTTTTAGAGGATAAGGAGAATGTGCTTTACTAAAAGGGCAAGGAGGATGCAAACCATGCACACACAGAAAGGATTTGTTTCCTGGACAACAAATTAATAAAACATAGTCATAGTCATCATGGGACACTTTCTTTATTCCAACATTTCTATATATCCAAATGTCATACAAACAGAAGCTTCTACAACTGGTTTAAAACACCATACCTTATTGTTCACCGTCCCAAAAGATATCAGATATCAGATCTTATTGTGTTTTAATACTGACATTTGTACAAAGGGGAGTACAGTACCAACCAACATAAGTTAAGATACAACATATTCCTTTATTAGTCCCACAATGGGGAAATTTCCCAAAAACATATTGCATAATTTATTTGAGTATATGTACAGATTACATTTGCCTAGGAATTAAAATATGAATTAGAAATACAAACCGCAATGGTTTATTGCAAATTACTGAACAAGTTAAGTCTAAGCGACAAAAGCTGTAATATGAATCATTACTGTAGGACATAATATTAGCATGGTCTCTGGTCCATTGGTCCATCCAACTTTTAGTAGGATTACACACAGACTGCTTGACACACCTCAATGAAAAATGAGGCTGGGTCCACAACAGGTAAGAAACCATACCATATTGGAGGGGTTCTGGAGAAAGGGGCAGATATGAGATTTGGATTCTGTAATCATTAGTGTGTACTATGCCTCTACTACCTGACAGGTTTTGGAAATACCTTTACATGAATGGGGTATGTGGTAAAGAAGATATCAATATTTGCAGTGAATCAGGCTATTCAACTTAGTTTTACTATTTCAAAAAATATTGCATGACTGGGCTTCCGCGATGCGCTGGCGACACATCCGGAGGCTACCCTGCCTCTTGCCCTTAGCAAGCTTGGATAGGCTCGAGTAGACCTGTGACCCGCTACCTATTTGAACATGACATGAACTACCATCAAACCAGGTAGAAGGGTAGGGAATGTGTGTGTGTCATGGAGGAAATCCAAGTTTAGGAGCTACCAAGGAAAACTGCTGCTCTTAAAGTAAATACTTTTTTATGAATGCCAAATCAATAAAGAAATGAAAGTGATTCCAAGTTATATGACTACATTTTCATGACCAAGCAGTGATATTAGTAGGTAATATTACAAGGGTACAAATACCATGAGACTCTTGCTTATACAAGTGTAATTACATGGGGGGAGGGGGGTCTGTGCTGATATGTACCCCACCTTACTATTAATATACATACATTTTTACACCAAAAGTAAATGCAACACATACTGTTATAAGGGTGGACCTGCAGTACAGACAGTTTCTTCTATTTTTAAAGGTCTATACACTGAAACAAATATCTCATGCTCACTGTCTACACAATAAAGTCATAAAGCACTATGTCTATTTATTTCCAGTGGGAGTAGATATAGATAAATATCTTGCAGACGTCAGATTAAAGCCTGTCTGGTTCTGTTCATCTTGACAACATCTTGTCCGGGCCAGTAAAATAAAGATGTAATTAAAGTTTACCAGCTGTTTATTTGCCATCTAAGCCCTAAATACACTTGAGTCTAGCAATGATAGTTCAAAAGCACAGTGAACACAAGTTTTAAGTGATTTTATATTTTAAAGGTTTCAAAAACAATTTTAATTTCCTCTCACAAGGGACAAACACAGCTCATGGCTATATTCAGCTCACTGGGCCAAAAACTCCAAAACACTCTCAACATTATATAATCACAACATCTGGTGCACATAGAACAATGACCAAACACCAACACCCACATGAAACGATAGATCTCCAACATGATATAGATTCCACATCAAAGTCTAAATACAGACATGAACTGAGTGCTGCAGCAGCGTTAGTTAAGTTATTGTCATATGTGACACATACAATGAAGTTTAAATCTTTATCACTACTTCTCCTAAATCTGTTGGGATATCTTTCTATCTTTAATTCCCTCAAACTTCTGATTTCATTCATTGTTGGTCAACTTAAATGAAATGACTGTTATTTAACTGACTAACTACTAAATAAATATAAACCTGGCAGCTCTATTTCCAGTAATCTCTGGCTAGGAAGTTGCATTAGTGACTTAAAAGCTCCAGAAGTTTTCTGAGGTCACTGGTACAGACACCCTGAGCCTTAAAGCTTAATGAAACAGCTTCTCTCCAGAGACACTTCTGTAATTTCACTTCTTGGTACCTGCCTTGAAAACTGGACGCTGCTCCTTGAGTCACTGCACTTTCATAACCATATTTAAGCCTCTAATTGGGTGAGGGGGATCCAGGGCAATTATAATCACTCAATTAATTGGACCATTTGTGAATTGTGGGAAAAGAATAAGCCAATATTGTTTTTGTTTCTGTGGCACAGTGGCTCCTCTAATTCCCTTCACATCTCTGTGAGTGAAGCTCTTAAGTAGCTTTATTTGAAAGGATGTTAATTAGAACCTTTACTTTTTCAGCTCATATGAACATCACATTACTCTTACTCACTTGTTTCTTAAGGATTTGATTAATGTGGCACAAAGTGCATGTATGATATGAGACAAACAGACAGTGATTGAACGAAATTTAAAGGATCGTGAAGGATCCATGTCTTAGTTAAGCAAATGTGCAGTTTTAATTTCAAAATATTGGAAGTAGTTCATAATTGTGGGCAAAACAGTCTTCAACTCTGAAAAATCACAAAAAATAATCTGGTCATGTCTGATTTTGTCAAACACGCACCATTTTTGCATCTTTGCAATCCAATAACAAAGTTGAAAGATATTGTGGATACAGTTCAGCAATCGCATATTTCACCCCTAAACAGCAGCTTCAAATAAGAATTAGTAGCCAAGCAGTGACTCTGTCTCCATCACTCGTGGCTACAGGAGCGTAAAGCTGCAAAAACACCCATGGCCAGTGGGAAGCTCTTTGATCAGGCATGTGCTTAACAGGATGAGCCTGGGAGTGAATGGTGGACATTGGAGAAGCTAATTTTCCTCCAACAATACATTGCTGGCAGTGTGTGTAAGCGCATAAAAAGGTAATATAAAGGGAGACAGAGAGAGAGACAGAGAGAGAGAGCGAGAGAGAGAGAGAGAGAGAGAGAGAGAGAGAGAGAGAGAGAGAGAGAGCTTAAAGAAGAGATAAGGACAAAAATGACAGAGAAGGCTGCATCGTGTGATTTTGGTCTCCAGAGTTTTGAATGGCCTCACCCTGACATGTTGAATGGTGCACCAGAAAATGCACAGCAATTTCTGCATGTGCTGCGACCATCCTATTGAACATATGGTGCAAGCTTTAACCTCTATGTGTCTTCATGTAAGAGACCTCACCTATATACTGTTCCTATTTATGGACATCGATGTGACTCACTCTCAGGAGCATTGGAATTTTTTCAACAATGCATGAAACGCTCCTTGCCTCCATTTGAGATGATGAAGTGGGAGTTTTCACACCAGATGTACCACATGAGTTAGAAATACTGGAAAAGACAGCATCATATATAAATCTATTCTAGTTCTGCACCAATATACAGTATGTAATCAGGCTATTTCATTAAATGTTTCATATAAACACATAAGCCAGAAATATTCTACTTGACAGGTGTGGGATGAACGTTTCAGATGAAAAACCTGCGGATTTTATTTTATGGTGCAACTAACAGCATTTGGGATGCATCACAGCATCCTGACAGCGTGTAATCCCACACAGCTCTCAACTAAGCAACAACAAAAATGCATGAATCTACAGTCGCTTAGTATCTCAGGAGCCATCTGGAAATACAAGAAACTGCCATACATCTTCTCTCAGTTGCACTGTGATGTTGCTGTGTCTCTCACTGACAGTAAAGAGGTGACTGAAGATTTCTTTCCTCCGATTCTTAAAATCAAGAAAACAGGACTCTTTTCCTAAAACAATGGTCATTATCAGGTGTCTCCATGAGCATGGCAGTGTGACATTGAGCCAAGTTTCTTAAGAACTGAATTCTGACGTAATGTTTGATATTAACTGTTTTCAGGGATGAGTTTATTGAAGATACCAGAGTTGTCCCACCAATTAGTAGTAAGTTGTAAAGACAGGCTATAATGCATTTTGTGTGTTTGCACATGTAAATTCCAATGTAATTTAATATCTAATGTAATTAAAGACATGACTAACATTAAGAATGCATGGGTCAGAAAGTTGGTGCATGAGGCGCCACCTCCCAGGTCGATCTCCATAGAATTTAGAATTTAGCTGTTCCTCTTTTCCCGTCTTTCTTTCAGATGTAAATTATTATTGATATCTTATTTGAAATGAAGTTTAATCACAAATTCATGCCTGAACTTAATATATATCTCCCATCAAGCTGTGGAAAGCTTTATTTTCATTCACGAGGAATGTGGTAGAAATAGAATGTACCTTTCCGAGGTGAGCAGATGCTTGAGGGAATCAGGGCAGTGAAACCTTCACCTACATCCTCAATACCAGAGAACTGGAAGCTAATGGATTCAGTAGATCCAATGCATTGATAACTGGTGTTGTTCCTACAAGTAACAATGAGGCAGCTAAAAATTTGTAACTTTGAAATCTCCTCAATAACAGAAATTACTCATGGCTGAGAAGTTTGCTAGAACCTGGAATATGACAGCAAAAAGTACAATTAAGACGAAATTGACTGCAAATAGTGGCATGGATCAGGTGTTTGATGAGTGAAGAGCAAGCCTGGACTTGAAATGACCTCCCTGGCAATCTAACGCCCTAGGAATTTCAGGAAAATCCATTTTCTGAACCCAAGCTCACGTGAGGAGAGTTTAAAGAAGGCAGTGCAGCACCAGTGTACAGGAAACACTGCAGGGTCACCTTCCAATTAAGGTTTTATTTTTTGACTCAATCACCCAACAACACAACAAAGACACTAGTGAACGGTTCGTCACATGTATTACTGGAGTAACAGAATGAAAAAAGTGTCCCTCTCGCTATGCATTCATTTGAATCAGCGTCCAGTATTGTAATAGTATCAAGAAGCTTTGGAAAGCAGAGTGACAGTGAGGCAGATCATAATGGCTGAAAGTTTCACGATCTGCTGGTAAAGCTGGTGCTGAGCTCGCATCGAGAGATTGGCCACCAGGCCCAGTGAAACTGATGGCTGCTCTGGTATGAATCCATTGGGCGGCTTAACTCCTGTCTGTTTACAGGCTGGACACTGAGACTCTAAACACACGTTTCTTCTTCCAAACATTAGGGAGGTGTTTTGAAGAAATAATTTCCGTGATAACAAGTCGGAGAAAGTAAGTATTCAAACAAATAACACCATGTCATCTCAGCTTTCTGAAATACTTCAAATGTGTTATTAATTTTACCGCAGCATGTTGTTTAGGACACAGGGGGAAACAGGTGGGTTAAAAAAAAACCCTAAATCAAAGATAACCCTGAGGACAGGAAGTCGACAATATAGATGTGAAAGGAGGAGGTACCGGAAAAGAAGACCAGAGGCAAAATGTTCAAACTGGCCTGTCCTACATTTGAGGTATTTGTTGTCTCGCCCAGCCTCATCTCTAGCTGCATGTTCTTCACCCTCTTTCCGTCCATTCTAAAGCATGACTCAGTCCATTGGCAGCACTAAACAGCAGGATGTCCCAGAGGAATCAGGCAGCAGGGCTGTCTGGAGGAGGATTTCTGCTTATGTGTGAAAGGGAGAGTGAATGTGTGTGTGGTGGTGGTGGTTAGAGGGGAGCATGATGGGTAAAGCCAATCCCGGTGGGTAATAAGGCCTCTGCCACAGCCTCTGGTAGTTACTGTGTGTGTGTGTGTGTGTGTGTGTGTGTGTGTGTGTGTGTGTGTGTGTGTGTGTGTGTGTGTGTGTGTGTGTGTGTGTGTGTGTGTGTGTGTGTGTGTGTGTGTGTGTGTGTGTGTGTGTGTGTGTGTGTGTGTGCGCGCAAGGGAAGGACTTTGGGATACGGTTCCTATAATCACATGACAATCTTGTTAGCGATCCTGAAGCCACGGTACAGTCCTGTAGGAGCACACAGGGAAACACACACACACACACACACACACACACACACACACACCGCAGCTGCATTGCTTCTGGGAGAGTAACCACAGAGCTGTTTTGGAGTTTCAACCTCTGAGGAGCACAGAAGTTAAGAAAAAGAGACTTTTGGAAAAAAAATCTCAATTTCTTGAACTACAGGATCGGCATTTCTTCTGTTGTGGACAAATCACCTCATCCTGGATGGCAGGATACGATATATTCTGTAGTGCACTAATCAGACCCCTGCTGAGAATGTGTGTATGTGTGTGTTTTTCAGACACTTATCTGCATACACAGACTTTGTACAGAATCCTACAAAAGCCCACACAGGCAATAAGGGACTGAGGGAAGGAGGAGAAGGGGGGGGGGGTGATAAGGGAGGTGATGGAGTTCTCCCCCCAAAAATAGCAAAGCTATCCACCTCTAACTAGTGAAGGGAGTAGATTTCTTCTTACTTGTGCAAAGCAGTGAGAGGATTGAACCGCTCATCCCTTCACGGCTTCATTTTCTTGTTACTATTCATTTATCCAGTTGAAGGGCAAAATGACAAAGCAGTCAGCTGTGGCAAATCTCTCTAGCTGATGGAGTGAGAGAGTCCATTCCACACTTCTCACACTGGAAACAGTGAAATGTGTCATATATTTAAAGTGTTTGAATTAAAAGCCATTTTTAGATCAGCTTCAATGAAAATTTTGGATTTCATTTAAACGTGAACGTGTAGCAACAAACCAAAGTCCCCGCTGATAAAACTCGATTTTTTTTAAATCATATTTTCACTTGAAAAGTTTTTATGTCCTCACATCATACACTGATATTAGGAAGATAATACAAAGATAATAAAAAGCATGTACATGCTTAAGACTTTGCAAAACATTTCAAGGTCATTTGAAATTTGTATTCCCTCTGTTTATTCATTCATTCATTCATTCATCTTCCGAACCGCTTTATTGGCGGGTCATGGGGAGCTGGAGCCTACCCAGCTATCTTAGGGTGTGAGGTGGGGCAAACTCCGGGCACGACGCCAGTGCACTACGGAGCAGTTTATTAGCATTAACTGTAAGCGAGCCCTGCATGTACCATCATTTACTGGCAGCGGAGTCACAGTAAAGTAAAGCGTCACTGTTTTTTCAGTTCATTACTGATAAACAGTAATTATAAAATTATATATCTGTACATTAAAGTACAACTTGTTACTATGTTCTTATCAACAATATAATTAACAGCAAATGCCTGTTAATAGAAACATTACAGTTGATTTACTGCAATTTTTGTACTGTAAGACAAAACTACAGAAACTTACCAATGGAAATTAACAGAAAATGTTTGCTGCGAATATTTTGCCAAATATAAAAAGGGATAGGATGGGATGGTTACAGATAACTGTAATATACTTTATTGGTAAATGTTTAACAAAACCATTTTCGTTGACATTGTTTAGTTAATTCCAATGTTTATATATAAATATACGTATATATATCATACGTGTATATGTGTGTGTGTGTGTGTGTGTGTATATATATATATATATATATATATACATATATATATATATATATATATATATACATACATATATATATATAGGCCAGTTTGAATATATTTATTTATTTATTTATTTATTTTTGCTTTGCATGACTGAAGCTTATTTTATTCGGGCCAAAAACAAATCATTTGGTTATTAATAATGCAAAAGTTGTTGTCACAACCAGATGTATCCCTTCCCCTCAGCTCAGTTTTGGGTTGAATATGTGAGGCCACTGCTTTTAACATGACTGCAGCGTGGCAGCAAAAAGACACAGAGTGCTGCTCCCACTGGGGAAATCTAGACATCACATCTGGGAAAGGCTCACTGCTGCACTGTTAAAGTGTAACAAATAAATATATAAACAAATAGAATGTAAGCAACATGGTAGTGGTTGAACCCATGTTTAGAACAGTTCTGCTCAAACCACTCTGCTGGTTTAAAGTAAGAGCCCTTTTGCACACACACACACACATACACACACACTAACACACACAATCATATACTGCAAAACTAACAAACTGTGAAACAACTTTTTCCACGTTTGTGACACTCCTAATTTCATTCTCTAAAGTCCTCCATAAAAAGTTTATTTGTGGCTTGATGATTTATTTGCTTTTGTTGTTTTTGAATTGCATCTCTTTCCCCAATGTATTTCTCTTTCCCAACCAACAGGTCAAGGCGGATGACCGCCCTCCAGAGCCGGGTCCTGCCCGGAATTTCTTCCTAAATGAGGGAGTTTTTCCCCACCACCGTCACTTATGCTTTCTCTGGAGGGCATTGTTGGCATCCTATCTGTAAAGCGCTTTGAAATGTCTTCAGATGTGATTAAGCGCTATATAAATAAAAGTTGATTGATTGATCGCAGGAATATGTGGCTATGTTATACAACCATGCATTCTATAATGAATACTTGATTATATACTGAACATATTTAATATGTACTATATTGAACACTGAGTCTTCACATGATTGTCAGGCATGCAAATCTAAAACAAAAAACAAAAAAAGAGTAAACGACATCTCGTCAAAATAAAAAAGATGTTATTTGGTGCAAAAAAAGTAGAAATTTAAGGGAAGGAGACCTTGATGGAGGACAAATTACTGTTTGTTCTACAGAATCTCAACCAGCAAAAGAAACACTGCAGCAATAGATGTTACAGTACATCCTCCCAGTTAACAGCATAATAACAAATAGCAGTAAGACATTGACAAAAACATACCACAGTTTTATATTGTGCTCCACATGAATACGTAATATTTTTGGCATCCCACAGATAGAGACACTTTCCCAAGGAGCCCGCATCCTTGCAGTCTCTTATCAATCCAAAGAAGATGATGAATTCTGGTCTAAAATAACCATTCAGTTACTTGTAAGTGAGGTTTTGATGTATCTGTTCTTTCATGTATCTATTCTTTAATCTATATTTGCTTTTCTATTGTGGTCCCCCTGCACTCCACTCAAGGTCCTTGCCTCAATGTGTTGCTCTAAAGCACACAGGAGGCATGTTAGTTCTGTGAACTACATCCAGAGGAAGATACAGAAAACATGTGGAGGTGATTTCAGACACAAAAGATATGACTGGATAACACAGACCAAAACAAAATACTGTACAGGCAACAGAATAACAGAAGAAATCAACAACCCCGAAACAAATTTGACTTTTCCTGATAACTTATATTCACATTTATGGTTTTAGCATCAGGATCCATAAACACTACCTGCAGAAATGCCCTTGAGCAAGATTCCCTACAGCTCCACAGTGCATACCCCACCCTGACCTCCAACATCTGTGGGTGGAGGGAGCCCACAGCCCTCCACACCATTGACAAACCTATGTCATCCATGTGTTGGCTTGTTTTGTGTATGGCTGGCTGCTTCACAGTAGCCTCAGGGACTGAGGTATAAGCTATGATGCCACATGTCATGATCATCAACTCAAAGGAAATCTAAACCATGTGTGCATGTTCAAATGTCTCGTTTGAATGCATCCGCGCATCATTATGGTTCCTCTCTTCTACGTCACAAATGCATGTTAAAGAGAGTGCGGAGACAGAATGGCAAGGGATAATTATATATATATATATACAACATACAACAACAACAAGCAAATTAAGAAATAAATAAATAAAAGACGCACAGCATTAAAAGCGGAAGAATTTTCTTCGCTGTTACATTCACACCTTCATTGTCTGCGCTGTGCACTTTTATTGACACAGTAATTCAATAAGTCCATGAGTATAAAAGCTACCAGCTGCTGAATGAAAACTTAACAAGTGTCATATAAACCTTTATCATTAATCCTGGTTAAAACAGCTGTCAAGTGAAGTTTATGTCTATGTTCACTATAGATTTTCAGGGATGCTTTTTCTGAGGGGTTATGATGTTGTTTGCGCTGATCTCTCCTCCAGAGGAGCGGGATGCAACTTCTGTTTGTTTGTTGTTGTTGTTTTATTGTTATAAGAAATTTAACAAAGCCCTTACAAGAGTTGAGAAGTAACGACTATAAGAATACTTTTTGGGGATCCGATCCGCGGCGCGCTGTCCGCCGCGGTTCTTACCTTGCGCAGCGAGGAGCCCCAGCAGGAGGACGTTTGTCAGTTTCCCGGAGAAATTCATCGATACATCGGCGCTTGAAGATGCTCTATGCGAATAAAGGTTATGCTGATGACTGGTATCTTGTCGGTAACCGACTATCGAAGTAGGACCTGAAATTAAGGGAAAGAATTTCCTTTGCGCTCCTGCGTGGAGACGTCGGACTCCTGCGCGCTGCCGACAAGAGCAACTTCTTCACGTCCCGCCTTCCCTCTTCCTATTCCTGTACCCCCCACCCACTCACCCAGGGGCCAAACCTTGCGACCTGACTCACAGTGACTCACAGGTAATAAACCCTGAATAATGAAAGAGTTTAAATACGATTCTGAGACCACCAGTACTAACTATCTATCTATCTATCTATCTATCTATCTATCTATCTATCTATCTATCTATCTATCTATCTATCTATCTATCTATCTATCTATCTATCTATCTATCTATCTATCTATCTATCTATCTATCTATCTATCTATCTATCTATCTATCTATCTATCTATCTATATGAATGTATGTCTGCGTGCTTATTAGAAAAATGTAAAAGAAAAAAATGATAACGCATAATTTGTATTTCATCTAAAGATGCAACTCTTTTTCTCTCTTTTTCTTTGTCTCTGTTACATTATATACATCAACTGTGGAGATAACTGTTATTCTCCTAGCTCATCTTGTATGTGTAACAATGCTGGGGCACCTATAAAAACAAGCTGTTTAATCTGTTGGAAAGCTTTGCTGCTTTTTTGTGGAGCTTAACACGGAATGACAATGTGACTGCAGCATCACCGTATGATATTCAGATTCCGTACATGTATATTTTGTAAAACTCAGTCAGACATTTCATTTGGCCACACACACTTTAGCACGATGAGCAGAAATATGTTTTGTTGATTTGTTTCTTAATATTTCATGAGAGTGCCCGTATGTATGTATGGAACACATTCACCTCCATCATCTTTTAGCATTCAGTATAAGATGTCTTTACTTACCTGCCACATATTTGCTCCTCTTAATCAGCATACCTGCAAACAACTAGAACATTGCTTTTTCCCTGGAATTTATAGTATGATATATATTTACAGTACATTTATACCTGTATGGAAAATCACAGCACACACAAAGACTTAAGAAGATGAAGTAGAAAATTAGACAGGTATATATAAATAAGAGTGAAAAGGAGGAAAATATCAAAGGGTATCAAGAGATTTTGTGGGAGAGAATTATGATGCAGAGAAGGTGTGATGGGTGAAACTAAATGGATGTGGGCGGCTAATACAGAGAGACAGATCAGATTAGCTGAGCGTGAAATGTTGAAAAGCTCAAGAATTGACATGAGATCATGAATGAGTGTCAGAGAAGAGAAGAGAAGAGAAGAGAAGAGAAGAGAAGAGAAGAGAAGAGAAGAGAAGAGAAGAGAAGAGAAGAGAAGAGAAGAGAAGAGAAGAGAAGAGTTCATTTCTTTGATGTGACAGGGAATCTATTTCCAGAAATTATTTTTTTAATTCAGCAAGTGGCAGAGAAAGGTTAAAGAGGAGCCTCTACCCATCAGCCAGGACAGGGAAGAAACAGACAATGCTTTTTGTTTAATTTTTTTTTTTCACCTATCTGTCATTTTGTTTATTTTAAAATACTGATGAAGTCATTTTCACGTTTTAACAAACCTTTTCTGCCAGTTTTCCTGTTGCACAGTGCTCTTTCTGATCAACTTTAATAAAGGTGAATCCAGTCCTGAAGACAGAGGAGAGAAACTGCCTGAGAAACAGTGACAGACATTTAAACAAGCCCTCTGGACTTTTAAAACCAAAATAACAAAGATTTGGAGATATTTTTACCTCAGCTTTGTGCTTTAACGCTAGAAGGCCAACACGTGACCTTTGTCATTTGTGTTTCTTTCTGTAATTACTGAATCTAAATCTATTTTTAAAAGTATAGAGTACAATGTTAGTCTAAAAACTGTTTCAGTGTCATAGGAATAAATCTGTTCTGAAAAAACATCTGGGACTTCTTCTTGATGACCACTTACAGCCTCTTCCACACAAACCACATTGCACTTGTCTTAGAGGTTAAAGGTCCCTCAACTATATTCCGATTCTCCGCTGCACCTTTAACATCTTCATTTGGATTTTAAAAAATCTCATCAAGATAAAAAGCTGATGTCTCTAATATGTTTTACTCCCGTATTTATTTGAGTAATTGAGGATTGAGGAGAGTCTGATGATATTAAAAACGATAATCCCATGTTTATCCAGGTCAGCAGCTTTGGTCCAGAGCATAAAAGAAAAAACTAAGGTACAGCTTCGCAGCGTATGTTGGGCTATTTAGCAAGATCCATACAGATGAAATGTCTGGGGAAGGAAGAAGAACAATTTTCCTTAAAATGTGTCCTTAAAGGGAGTTTCCACAGCTTCCACAGCAATGAGGAAATTAGTTAGGTTCACAGGAGGAGTCTGTTGCCCTACAGCGGCTGATGTTTCAGACAAACCATCTCCAGCTGAGCTGGCATCCCACCAGCAGGGAGAGCATACAGTGGAAACACTCTTACTGCATGAAACACTTCTTTTATGTTACATGCCTCTCTCATTGCACTACTGTGCAATCACACAGTAAGACACACCATTAAATAACAGCAGGCATCTGTTCAGACAGCCCAGATAAAGCATGAGGACCCCAAGGGCCTGGCAGGGATGGTAAGGAATAAAGAAAAGGGCAAGCGTGTTTGCAGCCGAGTCTGTGGCAGCAGGACTGTCCTGTTTACCCACAACAACACTCTGGACTATTTCTCTGTCTCAGTTTATTTCTGTTTTCTGTTTTTCACACTTCACCGTCTCTAGGATCACCTATATTCCCGTTATTGGCATCTCTTCTTTGATGGTGGTCATTTGAGAAGAGATCGTTATCTGTCCTTTACCAAATTATGAGATTTGATAGCTTTCGTCTTTGTCTCGTCTCATCACTTACACTAATGGCGCGTTTGCCTTTGAACGAACCGTGATCTGATGTTTCAGCAAATCTAATCAGTGATCAGTAATCTGAACAGAACTGCTTTGCCTCCTCATTTGTACAGTTTGTCATATCATGTCAAATCAACGTAACAGTCTCTGTTTTGTTCCTCATAAACTTTTAATGACAGTCTTTAAAAAAAATGTTTTTTTAATTGAAAAACGTAGCACACATTTCTCAGGTGGGACTTGGAGTGTGTAGGCCTTTGTCGGCTGGCTCCAGTCTGCCCACAAATGTCATTCAAGCTTATCCAAACTGTCTAACCTGAGAATTATGTTATATGTAGCTGCACCCCCACCTGCATAAATATCTCTGTATGCAGTAAATATCGACCACTTTTGACCGTCATATTCCACCTTTTTGTGAGACCTTGTACTTAGATATATACAAATCTATGAAGACACTTAATCTGCATTCTTGCCTTGATTCTTGCCTGCCCGAAGAATCCCGGCGTCCTTCATTATCACTATGAATTTTAATTGCGAACAGGGTCTTTTCCTTACCAACATCACCCTTGCATTCATCACAACTTCTGAACTATCTGAGGTTTCCCTCTTCAGAGGATAGAAAGACTACCTATATTTATTCATTTTTTATACTTTTTGGGGGCAAGAGTATGCAGAAAGTAGTTTTATTAAAGATACTCAA
>NC_090785.1:10382500-10525000 GCF_040054535.1 Antennarius striatus
TATGAATAATTCCTGTATAACCTCTGGCAGCCTTTATAAACTTCACAATGACTGCAAATTTTCTTTTCTCACACTCACCTCCTGTCCTTCTTCTCTCTTTGTCTTTGGTTGTCTCTCAGCGAGGGGTATATGGGGGCAGAAAGGGCTCCTTGCCCCTGTTGGACTCATACGATGGTTAGCCCCCCCTCCCCCCTTCTCTCCTCTAACCTCCCTCTGCATGTAACAGCATGGTATGTTGAACGGGTCTCTTGTCCTGCATGGACACCACAAGCTCATTTTGTTAACTTCTTACCCTGACAATGTTGGCTTTTATACCAAAAATCAGAAGAAATCACCAACTTCTGTTTTAGTTCCCTCTTGTGGCTTCATTGGGTATTACAATACTCTAGGCCAGGATTTGTATCTTTATGCCACCACAATGGACTGTGGGCTTATTTTGTTCATTTAATTGTAGGTAACAGGTATAATCTATCAGCAACTCACAGGGCAGAAATCAGAGATATTCACACACGCTTATTCAGTTGTGTTTTTCAGTGGAGACATCGTTCATCTCAGTTTGCTCGCTATCATCTATGATGCAGCATCATCTGTCCACATCAGTGCAAATGGATGAAATGAGAACTAGCAGCTAAGCGCATTCTATTGATTAACTACATGTCAGGTTTGGCATTAATAAAAAAAATCAACTAGAGTAAATGAGAGAGTGTAATTTACCTCAGTGTATTTATAAGTTAAATAAATCACACACTTACTATTCTTCACATTGAAACATTTTACTGTAAAGTTGTTAGGTCTGTTTGCAGGGAGTCAATCACTGTAATAAAAACAACTTCATGCTTAAACTGATAGTTTTAATTTTTCTTCTTATAAATTCAAATTAATGTTTTTTATCACCAGGACGTTGTTCTTAATGTTAATAAATGAGTGGTGACACAGCAAAAACTCATCCGAATACAAGAAAAAATAAAACTTCCCCTCCAGCATCTGAGAGCTTGTTAAACAAGTCATAGAAGTAAATCAGACGAATCTTGGTTTAGGGTTAGTTTTATAATTCTGCCATGCCGTACTTAAACCACACAAGTCCCTGTGTTGCCTCCAATGTTTTCTGTGAAAATGTCCCACAATTAATTTTTTCTGATTTTATACTGAATCTCTTTTAATCCATGTTTTTTCCTCTTTTCCTGTAGAAAAATTGATAGTGTGCATCACCCAGACCGGGCCATCCCTACCCTACCACTGCTACTGAAGAGAGAAGAATCAGATCCAGATTCCCTCCCCCTTGTCTGTCCTCCTCTCTCCTCTTCTGTCAACACACAGATGGAAGACGAGGGTCGGAATCCAAAGAAAGCGACTGTGCTGCAGGCGAAACCTTTCACGCAGCACAAACGTACAAACTCATTCGACTGTAGCAACAGAAATATATATTCAGTTTTTTCTTAATTATAATTCTTCTGTTAGGGCAATCAACTTTGTCGACAATCATTTAAATTCTGGTGTTGTTTCTCTTTTCTTAAATTTTGTTTGTTTGTTTTTTTCTTGCTATTGTCAACATTTGGTCAATTTTGTCATGGTCGATATATTGCTGCCAATACCTGCATCCTATTGACAAATTTGTATGTAGACTTCTATGTAGGGTATATGCTGTATATAAAAAAAAAAGAGAAAATGAATGGGATGACTGCATTGCTTTTGGCTCATTAATTTAACTGGTCCCTTTACTGGGATTGTTGGAAGGTTTGGAACGCACCGTCAGACCAACAGCTGACCTGTAGATTGAGAATGTTGTTTATATTGGAGTTATTTTCCTGTCTAGAGTTATTTTCTCTCGGTTGGGACGAGCACAAGTTCAGACAAGAAAGGGCAGGTATGTGTATATTTGTCATACAGTAAACCTGTTGCTATATGAGTGTGGTTGTGTGTTTCAAAATGAATTTGGACCTTGGTGTGTGTGTGTGTGTGTGTGTGTGCGCGCGCGCGCGAGTGTGTGTGTGTGTGCACGGACCAGTCTTTGGTTATTTAATCCGTTCATAGCATCATGTTTTTACCTTGTGCTTCGACTCCAGTGACTAAACAGTAAGATTTCCTAGTTTTTCTGTTCAAACTGCCTTTGTGTTATTAACACTTTATTTCAAACTTCCTTCTCACCCCTGTGAGATAGAAGCGAGAACCTTTTTAGCTGCTACGTCTTGACTTCCTGTCTGTATTTAGCCATTCAGAGTAGAACACAGTAACCTTGGTACCGAGGTGTGAAGCGAAGAACGTTCACTAAACCACTAAAACGTATCACTTCAGCTGCCATGACTGTTCACACTATATCTGTAGCTTATTCACTCAGAAACTAACACTTTGGGAGGAAATATTTCTACTCTAATCTTGAGTTAAATTATTTTCTCATTAATAATGTCTCAGTTTAATAAAACACATAATTACAGGAGGCTTCTCCACACAGATGAGACGGAGTTTGACGAAATGGGGTTAACAAACTGAAACTACATTTTGAGGTCAAAAAGCACATTTTGAACTAGGATCCTTTTTTTTTTTTTTTAAACCTCTCGTTCTTTTTTTTAACTTTGATTTATCTCATATGTTTGTATGTGTGGTGGTGGCGGGAAAGCATTATGCAATTTGTCTAACTTTTAATCTCAGTTTTATCGCCAACATGTTTTTAAGACAAAGGAGACCAATCATCTTTGTTTTTATTTTTACTCTATGAACACAGTACATTTGTATTGTTGCCTATCCATGTAAATTCATGATGTAACATTCATACCTGCCTTGGCTCTGAATTTTTTTTTTTCCAGTAAAGTATGTAACTGGTAGTACTGTTGTTTTTATAAATAAAGATCGTTTCCTAGACAAGACTCGGCATCATGTGATCAATGTCACTATGACCACGTGAAGAGCTGCTGTTTGACATAAACATGTCAAATTAGAGGGAGGCAGTCTGTCTGGTCCAAAAACAAAATCAACACAATGTGAGACCTTCACGCTCCAACGCCGTTCATCTCTGAAGTCGTTAAACTCAAACTGCTCAAGCCTGGATGAAACCTATTAAGCTTCAAACAAGACACAGCATAAAAGAAGTGTTGACATTCTCAGCTTTGCATTGGACTCCGGTTACACATGCTGACAGGAGAAGAGCTGACATGTAAGTGTGTGTTTGTCAGCCTCCACAGAGACGGTGGAGAAATGCATCAGATTTCACGGGGACGTGAAAATGTCTTGGCGTTTCGGGAATGCTGCACATGTGAAATTCATCCGGCACAGATTGGGAAGCAGCTGCTGAGGGTTTAGACAAGTTTGATGTTGTGTCGTGATGTTCATGCATCAGCCTGTATCCAGTGCAAAGTCACATTCCACTCAGGACAATGAAGTTGTGTTTATGAATAAAGTCTTATAGCAGCGTTGGAGGAGTTAACATTTTATTATTGAATCCTTTCACAAGTGTTTTAGGGCTCGATACGACACAAACCTCAACAACTCTGTCATTAATTTTTTTTAATGTATCTACAGGAGGTTTCACTCTCACATTTTCTTTAAGATTCCATTCTGTGCTTTTTGTTAGATTCTTCTCCAAAGTGACAACTAAGTCTTATTTTTAATCTATGTGAGGAAGAGGTGCACCAATCACTTTTCTTTTTCTCCAAATACCTTCAAGATTTCTGATTTAAATCCAAAACTCCAAGAGTCTAACTATAAAAACGTTTATGAAGTTACGTGAAATGCTTTGTAATGGACAAATGCAATATCGTGAACACATTGGTTGATGCTCAAGATGTAGAAAAGGATAGTCACAGTTAATTTAGAGCTGCAGCAGAGGGATCAGAAAACCACGAGAGAAGAGACATGTTTGTAAATATAATTTAAAGAATTTATGATTGACTTTAAAATAAAATATGACTGGGGAGGTTTTACGTTTTGGGACTGGTGGATTATTTGTCTATCCCCAAGAACAACTGTAAAACAGGCTAATAAAAACATCCACAACTGCTTTTGCCAGTAATTGCTTTGAAGAAATAATATCTGAATGACTGGTGAGTGTGTTCGCAAGTCTGGTGTTTGTCACTAAGTTTGCGTAACGTTTCTAACCTGTGCAAGTGGTACATACACCATTCCTTAAACATGAGACCTCCAAGAGCAGCAGATTCTCCCTCCCACTTTTCCTGTCATTCGGTGTCATATCTATTTCTGGCGATCCCGCTTTATTCCTCTCTATCACTCTCTCAAGCTCAAATAGGAGCAGCAGCATTATACTTCAGCACTGGATCCAGTGAGGGTAAAGCTGAAGAAATGGCCTGGGGCGTATGAACAGAGAGGAACGACCGTCGTGACAGATTTAGAACCACACCACCTGGTGTGTTACCACCCACGAGGAGAGTCACGACACTGGGAGATGATTTGTGCTTCTTCTTCTGGATGATCCCTGAAGTTGGCTCGTGGAAGAAAGTAATCACAAACAGCTGAAATCAAAAGAAACAGCTCAGGATAAATCATGGGTTCACTTGGTGTGTCCCCCTCAAACTCAGACGACGAGTCACCTGATCGCACCCCGGTCCCGGACTCCTCTCGCCACACCACCCACACTGGGAAGCAGACTGGTTTGAGTGGCTTAGGCTATGGTTTCTGGGTGGCCTGGGATCACCTGAGGCCCTTCATCCCCTTCTTCCTAATCAGCTTCATGGTTGTGGCCCTCGTGTACCTGATGCAGGCCATCATCTTCGGGGGACCCTACAAAGACCCGCTGTTCTTCGTCAAGTTCAACGAACGCTGGCCTCGGCCCGCTCCAAACAGGGAAGATTCAAGAACTCCTGCCGTGGCGTTCAGTCCAGTGTATCCAACATCCTTCATGCAGGTCCTTGTCGATTTGCACAGACACAATGAGACAATGTGAACATTCATTTTAGGACGCTTTCTTTTCCCTGTGGATGTGAGCAACAAGGAGTTCCTGAGGACTACATCACGTCTACGTGACAGACTTGATTTCACGAGTAATTTAACTTGCTATGTTTTATATGTCCTTTATATTCCCTTTATTTTCAAGCATAAGGATGAGTTCAGTGATGGATTGGAAAATGACATGTATTGGATGAGATTCACACATCTTCGAGTAAGGTTCAGTTGAATCAGGTAATTGCCACGTGGAAAAGAGACTTCATTCAGTCGGAGTGCCTCAGTTGGTCTGTTTCTCATCTTACTCATGTGTGATTGGGTCCTGGTGACGTAACTTTCTTGTCTAGTCTAGTCAGCGATACTGAAATTTATTCATGTTATTCATCTTGGTAATGACTTTTTGGGATCAGGTTTTTGGATTTTGTACATCCCTTACAAAGACAACATTTAAATGACCCTTAAAGTTGTAAAACATAACCGATAGGTCAGCATCAGTTTCATAATGAATGTTTTAAATAGTTCATTTGGCTGTCTGATATGTAGGCCCTCCATACAGCACCAATGACATCAGAAAAAACTGTTTGGCTCTATTTGCATCTGTTGTGATGGGTATTAAAAATTGAAAAAAAATAGTTATATTAACCAGTTTTTAAATTGTTCCAAAATAAGACTTGCACTTTGTGCTGGTTTTCCTTTGTGCACCGCCTTGATTCCACTGTGTTGTATTAACTTCCGCTATAATTATCTTGATGTACTTCTATATTGCAGAAACCAACTGTTACCATATTTGTCCTTGACATAGCATGTCATAAAAATTGTTGAAATTGCTTTGTAAATTAGACTGGATCATTTTGATGATTTGAAGGTTTACATCAGGTCTGTTTTAGAAATGGTATAGGTAGTAGTTGGTATAAATAGAATGGTAGTGATGCAAGCAGCATTCATACACTTTAATCTTCACGAGCAAAAATAATGATAATGAAATATTCAGAAACATTGTATGCTTGAAATTTTATTGAAGAAGGAAAATGTTTTTTTAGGAAAATGTACAGATGATACAAAGCCAATAAATCATGACTTAATTATTAGATGGATTGACTAACTATTTATTATCAGCCTCCAGAGTGACATAACAAGTGTTTTAAAGGTGGATAAAAACCCAACGTGTTCTTTCAAAATCAGTCAAAAGCAATTACATGAAAACACTCAATAAAATTTCAACGGGTGCAAAACACAATAGAAATATAAAAAAAGTAGGTTTCGTTTTGATTCTCTTCTTTTGAAGGGAACAGGAGAGTAAAACAGATAATATTCTTGTTCTGTAATCTGTTGCTATTTGTCCTGCAAGAAATACCACTCTACCGCAGTAGGGGGTGCTCACGAACTGACCCAAAAGAATTGGGCCCTATTCATACATGTGATAACTCATCACTAGCAGGTTAGTGATCATTAACTCGATACGTTTTTAAAAAAAAAATGTATATATTGATCTGATCCCCGAAGAAGGAGAAGAAGGAGAGGAAGAAGGAGAAGAAGGAGAGGAGGAAAGTGTGTTTGTAGGTAGAGAGAGAAAAGGATAGCCAAGAGTATAGGACTGAGAGTAGGAATATTGAATGTTTGGACTATGACAGTGAAAGGTAAAGAGTTGGTTGACATGATGTAGAGAAGGAAGGTACTGTGTGTCCAAGAGACCAGGTGGAAAGGTAGCAAGGATGGAAGTTTAGGAGCAGGGTTCAAATTGTTCTATCATGGTGTAGATAGGAAGAGAAATGGAGTAGGAGTTATCTTGAAGGAGGAGTTCGTTAGGAATGTCCTCAGAGGTAAAAAGAGTCTCAGAGTGATGAATCTGAAGCTAGAAACAGAAGGTGCGATGTTCAATGTTGTTAGTGGGTATGCTCCACTGGTAGGATGTGAGCTGGAGAAGGAGAAATTCTGGTTGGACTTTGATGAAGTGATGCAGAGCATACCTAGAAGTGAGAGAGTTGTCATTGGTGCAGACTTCAATGGACATGTTGGTGCAGGAAACAGAGGTGATGAGGAGGTGATGGGCAGGTTTGGTATCCAGGAGAGGAATGTAGAAGAACAGATGGTAGTTGACTTTGCAAAAAGGATGGAAATGGCTGTAGTGAATACTTTCTTCCAGAAGCGGCAGGAACATAGGGTGACCTATAAGAGTGGTGGTAGGAGCACACAGGTAGACTACATCTTGTGTAGATGGTGTAACCTGAAGGAGATCAGTGACTGCACAGTAGTGTTAGGCGAGAATGTAGCCAAACAGCATAGGATGGTGGTGTGTAGAATGACTCTGGTTGTAAGGAAGATGAAGAGGGCAAAGGCAGAGCAGAGGACAAAATGGTGGAAGCTAAAAAAGGAAGAGTGTTGCATGACTTTTAGGAAGGAGTTAAGTGTGCTGGTGAACATTTTGAAGAACAAGGGAGATGTTCAGAGTTGTGGCAACTACAGAGGAATAAAGCTGATGGGTCATACAATGAATTTATGGGAAAGAGTAGTTGAAGCTAGACTAAGGGTAGAATTGAGCATCTGTGAGCAGCAGTATGGTTTCATGTCAAAAAAAGAGTACTACAGATGCAGTTTTTGCTTTGAGGATGTTGATAGAGAAGTACAGAGAAGGTCAGAGCATTGTGCTTTTGTAGATCTGGAGAAAGCTTATGACAGGGAGCCCAGAGAGGAACTGTGGTATTGTATGAGGAAGTCTGGAGTGGCAGAGAAGTATGTTAGAGCGGTGCAGGACATGTGTGAGGACTGTAAGACAGTGGTGAGGTGTGCTGTAGGTGTGACAGAGGAGTTCAAGGTGGAGGTGGGACTGCATCAGGGATCAGCTCTGAGCTTTTTGTTCACTATGGTGATGGACAGGCTGACAGATGAGGTTAGACAGGAATCTCCATGGATGTTTGAAGATGACATTGTGATCTGTAGTGAGAGCAGGGAACAGGTGGGGAGAAGTTGGGGGGGGGGTTGTCCTGGAAAGGAGAGTAATGAAGGTTAGCCGCAGTAAGACAGAGTACATGTGTGTGGATAGGATCAGGAATGAGTACATCAGAGGGACAGCACATGTTAGAGGTTTTGGAGATAAAGTCAGAGAGGCCAGACTGAGATGGTTTGGACATGTCCAGAGGAGAGATAGTGAATATATTGGTAGAAGGATGCTGAGTTTTGAAGTGCCAGGCAGGAGACCTAGAGGAAGACCAAAGAGGAGGTTTATGGATGTAGTGAAAGAGGACATGAAGGTAGTTGGTGTGACAGAAGAGGATGCAGAAGACAGGGTTAGATGGAGGCAACTGATTCGCTGTGGCGACCCCTGAAGGGAAAAGCCAAAAGAAAAGAAGATATACTGATCTGATACCCGAAAGGAAATTAAGAACATACCGTTTTATAAGCAAATTCGTTTTGGTTGTAAGAATAATAACAAATAAATATTGGCGTGTTTTTATTTAACTTTTCGTATACAATCAATTTTGTGCTTAAAAAAGCCATAATTGGCTTTTTGTCCACAAGAAGGTGAAAAATATATTTTCTAAATACTTAATCCTCCATTTATCTCCATTCATTTAGTCGTCAAGAGCGCCCTCTAGGTGAATTGCAGCTAATTTTGGTGCACCGGAGGTAGAGGGTTGTTCCTCCCACTGACACACGGGCACACTTCCACCGCCCCCTGGCGGTGGAAACGACGAACTACAACGACCTGTTTCCGCTGCTGACCACGCTGACCCCGGGATAACCACTGGCGTGCAGTGAATCAAAAGAACAGTGGCATACCTTTTTGGTCACTTGTATACGAAATTTTAAAACGAATAATTGTATTTCTAATGACGGATTTATAGCGAGATTTACGAGAGAGAATAAAGGTGAGTAAACTCCAATGTGTATTAAATATCGTGCAAAATGTTCAGACCCATGCATTGGTTAAAACGCTCAGGTTGTACTCGGAAGCATTGTTATACAAATACTGTCATGTTTATGACATGTTTACCACTTTTAACTAGTTTTCTTGCTAACTGGCCAGCCAGGTGGCCTCACCACCGTTAATTAGCTGCTAGCTGTCAGCAGTGATGCTAATCTGCAGGGGTTTTGATCCCAGCTCCAACTCCGGATTCAATGCTCAGCTGTCACAACCTCATTGTTCAGAAAGCCTTCATCTGTTTAAGGTGTTATCAATAGTTTAATGACTGTAGTAAGCTTACATTGGAGAAAAATTCAAAAATAATTTACAGAAAAAAAAGGCACAAATTATCTTTTAACCCAATTTCTGAAATAAATAAATCCATTTTAAATCCCCTTATTGTCTATGGAGGGTAGGTTTTATGATCATTTGTTCATGTTTGTCCTTCAAGAAGTGGCTCAAGTGCAAACAACACATATTTATACAAATATCCTCAATATCTCTATCCAGCTAATCCAAAATGACTCAACAGTCACAGGGAATGTGGAGAAAACCCCATCTGCTGAAATACCTCAGCTGGAAAAGCATGACTTAGATCATGATTTTGAAACGGTAGAAAAAGGCCTTCACAGCTCAGGAGCAGCTAGAGATGAGCCATGAATGGATCCCCATTGAAAACCTTTGAAATGACCATTTGGACAGTTGTGTTATTAAATAAACTCCGAGCTGTAGACCAGTGGTAGGCGACACAGGCACAGTATTAAAAATAAGAACTGTTGCGATGGTAGCCAGAAATAATGACTCCAACATTCACATCCTTAAGTTGTGGGGTCTTGTTACGTACATATTACTACAGACCCCTCAAGTAGTCAACTGTCTTTACTGTGGCGTTATAACCACCACCTTCTCTAACCGGACCCCCCCTCTCAGTGGATGGGGACATGTGGTGCTACCAGAAGCCGGGGTTCCACGGCCTCCTCCTGGCTGAGCTGCAGCAACAGCAACAGCGTAACCAGTTCTGTGACACTCTGCTCAGGACAGAAGGTATTCAGCTCAAAGACACGCGACATGTTTCATTTTGTCCCATTCAGGTTAGTTTAACTAACTTTAAGATCATGTTTTGTTCCTGATTGAGATGTTTCCTGTCCCACAGGTGTATCGGTGCCAGTGCACAGCTGCATCCTCTCAGCCTTCAGCCCACACATTTCCTCCGTTCTGTCCTCCGAGCCATCGCCTCCTCCAGGACAGAGCCATGTGGTAGACTTTGGAGCTCTTGGCGCCTGTTCGCTGCTCCATGTGGTCAGGCTGTTTTACTCTGGGGAGATGGCAGGGGAGGGGGAAAAAGAGAAGCAAGAAGCTATTTCTGCTGCAGCTAAGCTAGGCATCCATGGGCTGGTTGAGGTCACGAGAAGAGATAATAAGAGTAGACATGGGGAGGAGAGAAGACGGCACGCAGAGGCAGAAGTGCAGACGGAGCCTGAGGAAAGTGAGGGGAGGCGAGAGAAGTGGAGGAGAGACGTGAGGGATGGGCTGACGTTTCTGTGGAAGGAGACACCGTCAGATGGTCAAAAAGATGCGTGGACTCAGACGGAGGAGCTGCTGGGAAACGCTGCTCCGTCTCACCATGCAGTGTCTTATGACACCATTGATATTGCTGCTTTCCAGAGTCTGAGAGAGCCGGAACCGAGTTTTATTTCCTCTCAAATGCCCTATGTTCCTTTTGGCCTTATCTACCAACCAGATGCAAACCAAGCACACCAGCCTTTCTCTGCTGCCACGGACGACTTGCAAGGATCTGCAGCAGCTGGACAGACACAGCCAAACACAAACGTCTCCTCCTCCATCCCATCTGGGTCCTGTGACCAGAGCTGGTTGGCCAGTCCAGGAGGGGCACCCAGAGATGTCGCAGTAAATGGAGAATTGGAGAACCAAAGGTTGAACCAATTTCGAGACAACATCCCAGGATACATCGACTACTTCTTCAAACCAGAGGCTGAGGGCGACTCCCCCAGTGGACGTGGAAGGGGAATGCGGACAAGAGGAGCGGCAAATGTCAGGAGAGCCAGGACAGGTGAGAGAAGAGCCAGGAGACCACAAGCAAGTACAGGACGGAGGGGTAGAGGTGGGTTAACCCAGAAGGTGGATGTTCAGGAGGTGGGGGTGAGCAGTTTACAGAAGTTCTTCCTGCAGAAGTCAAGGAGGAGGGTCTCCAAGACGGGTCAGGGCGGCGGAGCTGCAGGTAGGAGTCTGTGCCTAGAGACCAGAGAGCTTCTGAAGACGGCGAGGAAAGGGAGGAGAACAGCGCTTGTAACATTTTGGAAGGACAGCCCAAGCAGAAATGCACCGCTGAGAGGAGGAGGAGCCGGAAACACGAAGCGTGGAAAGAAGAAGAATGCTGCCCCAGCATCGAAGCAGGTGAGAGCGCTGGTAGATCTGCTAAGCTCAAATCAAAAAAAGGGGAATTCTTTTTTATTTTCATTTACTTGATCAAAAATATCAATATATGTGAAATGATAAACTTTATGTGTTACTAATCCTCTTTTCTCCTTGGCTGCAGGCTGAGCGTCCTGTCAGCAGGCCTCAGAGGGTGAAGGCTAAACCCACATCACCTCCCCTCTCCTCCCCCCGCATGCAGCCCTCCAGTACCTTATGGTCCTCAAACCCCTGCGTCCAGCCTTCTCCATCAACCAGTCTCTTGTCACCCGCTGTGTCTTACATGTCTCCAGCAGTGTGCCCCCTCCCCACCACCTCCGTCTGTCCCTCGGTCCCTCCGACTCACCAGGAAAATATCAGTCAACTGCTGGAGGACGTGTCGCTAGATTTTGACATTTTACCAAACAACAACATTCCGCATCCTCAGCGTCTTCCTCCAGCTGGTAGCAGCAGTAGGACCTCCGTTGAAACTTCTGCCCAAATCAAACAACACCACGGTGCTGCAGAGGAAAGAGGAGCTGATGGTTCCAGTTCTGCAAACGCTGAGGCGCTGGTCGTGCAGGAGCAGAGCGAGTTGGACCTGAACGAGATGCTGGAGAACATCCTCCTCTCCTTTGAGCAGCACTTTGACAGCCGGGCTGCCGGGAAAGAAGTGGAGATGGGTTGCCAGAGCGACACAACTGCTCCAGCGAGTAGCCCACAATTACCCGAGCGACAGCAGAACAATAGAGATGAAGCACCATCAGCGTCTCCTGATGTTTCTTCTCATGAGAGACGGACTGACGGAATATCTGGGAAAGTGGCGGCAAAAAACAAAGTAAGGAGAAAGAGAAGGAGCAGCCGCTATAAATTGTCATTTGGAAAAAAGAATGAGAGGAAACTGAGGCGGTTGACTGACGCAACGACAAGACACAAACGTAAAATGCACGAGGAACTGCAGCAGGACTCGCTGGTGAATCAGGAGAGGAGTCTAGCGCTGCCAGTGAGAGAGACTCTGCAGGAACTTAGCTGTCAGAGTCTAAATGTCAAGGTGACAAACATTTCTCAATGCCGTCTGAAGCTTCCTGTCATCAGACAAGCTAAATGCTTTTTCAAAAAGTATGATAATCGGTATTGAATGTTTGTGTTTATGCATTTCAGAATATTTCAAAAACAAAGACCAGTTTATCAGCGAAAAGCCAACAGGGCAAATTGTCTGGCAAAAGTCAGAAGGTCTACTTGAGAACAAGGACGTATCCACTGAGGTCTAGAAGTCTGCACACGGTGAGCGCTGACACTTTTATTTATTTAGGTTTTTCTTTTACAAATATGAAGATTAACAGAGAAGTGGCCATCCACCTGCATGTTTAAGAAAGGTGATATATGTTGACCTTACTGCTTGTTCAGATACCTTTCTAAATTTTGAGTCTTCTGATGGTTTTATGGTCTGTAGATGGTGACATTGACGTTTTTATCCCATCAACAAGTTTTATTTGTTTTACAGGACAGAATGCAGATTCTTGAGGAGCCACCACTGCTGCATAATCAGCCGCCTCCAACGGGTCAAACAGGGGTCAAGACAGCCAGACTCAGGAAAAATGCACATCATCATAAAATGTTTACTGATGAGAGTTCAGCTCCAGCAGAGTTCAGCTCCAGCAGGTCAGCTGCTCTGATCCAGGATCAGGCAGACGTTCCTACAATGAAGGGGGAGAGGAGGAAAGCAGAGGCTGAGGAGGACAGCGATGATTGCTTTGTGGGCAAAAGGGTTTGCTTAGAGCAGACGCCACAGCAGACCTGTGAAGGGAACGCATCACACTGTTTGACGGGTGGAGAGAAGAGCAGCGGTAAAGGCAGAACGGATGTGGACGGAGATTTTGAAGAACCGTGTGACAGAGAGAGCATAACAGCACCGCCTGAATCAAAGCTGGATTCGGCCGGATGCTGGGAGGACGACAAGAGTGATGATGTAGATGTGGATGGAGGGGCGAGTCCCATCCCTGATCCGGTGACCATCACCTGGACAGAGTCGTCGGAAGACAACGAAGAAGATGAGGATGTCGACGTTGATAATTAAAGAAGAACCCGTTAGCAGTAAAAATGAAGCGCAGCTGCTCTGATGTTAACGTCTGTTATGTCCAGCGGTCATTTTCTCTCATCCGGTTTATTAAATACGTTTCATTCAGTTTGTTTCCTTTAGCTGAATTACTGAACAGCAATGATAGAAATCAACTGTTGTGTTATGGTGTTAATTTCCGCTTGTAAACACACCAAGAGGCTTTTGGTTTTCCTGTTCTGACGGTGTTTCAGGAAGATATTTGGAGATTTTAATTAGTTTTATCATAGCAGCTTGTGTGGAACAGTTCAGTTACACACCTAATCATTGTCGAAATAACAATTGTGACTGTAATTGTGTTGTTTGTTTTTTTACCTTAATACATGTTTAGTCATTAATTTTATGTGTTCAGTTTTATGGTTGTTACTGTTAAATTCAGTAATAGGGGTTTTTAAGTGGAAATGTTTAGTATAGTTTGTTTTATCTGTCATATCCTGTTGAAAACAGTCATGTGTATACACCAAGGCAGATGAATGTTATGTTTGTTGTAAACATGAGAACTACTGAAGCTGTAAGTATGCTTTAAAAATGTCGGCCTCTGTTTTGCTCTAGTTGGGAAATGTTTCAGTTTGATTCTTCGTTGTTTTATGGTCAGCTGACATTCCACTATGTTCTGTGTGCTGCTGTGTTCAGGGAACAGAATTCTACAATAAAATCTCTCAGTCTGCATCAGTGAAAACAAGACTCCACAGTTGATATTTCATTTCCTCCTTCACCTCATCTTTTGGATTTTGACACGGAAAAAGTTCCTCTTAGAATAAAGACTATTGGTTAATTGATCATTTCTAATACTAAAGTACTCTATAAGTTACCTGTACTAATATTAGGAACACAGTTACAGCTAAAATACACATTGTTCATAGATAGTGGTTCAAGAACTGACTCAATACATTCTGCTGGTATACTGGATTTCTCTTTATGCTGCATTTTACCAAAGTTTCAATTGTGGATTTTGCTTTTTTTCCAGCATTTAACCAAATAATACAAGTATCTTGAAGATAGTTGTTTTTGGAGGTTTTTTGTTTGCGCAAACCCAAACTTTTTTCCCCCAAAACCCACAGTTCACTTATCGCAAGACTTCCTAATGTGGGGGTCGTGACCCCTCAAGGTGGTATTAAAATGATGAGGTCAAGAGAATATTTCCAGAAATCATTTAAAACAATAAGAAGTGATACCAATCATAAATATTAGTTTCCTTTGAAATAAAACTATGTAAATTGAAATGTGTTGTATGTTTGGATGAACAAATTTGGTCATGAACTAGAAGTGTCCAGATTTTGTGAGTTTTTGAATCGATGGTTCCCTTTCAGTCAAAAACTGCAAATTTCAGATGTTCAGACATGAATATCAACACAGTTTTTAGTTTCATGTTGCATAAGCTTGATTTTAGGCTAGTTTTACGGATATATTAAACCATAATTGTGTTGTTTCGTGTAATTTTGTGTTTCTAACCACCAGAAAATCACAAACACACTTCAATAATAAATCTAGAACACATGAGGTGAAAATGAATTTATTAGTTAGCAACCTGTGGATCAACTTCTTACGCACGACAACAAAACACATCTGAGCTGCACCACAGCACAGTCTTCTGCTCTGAGGAGGGAAAGTGCAGCTGGGGAGGTTTTCCTGGTGCCCTCCCCCCCCACTCTGGTCCCCCTCTCAGCTCAGGTGAGAGTACAGCACAGGTATGTCTTTGTGCATGAGTGTGTCGGGACCTCTAAACCAAATAAAAAGACACTGTGAGTGTCAGTTATGTCGAAGCGAAGTGTGTGTGTCCCTGTGCTTCAGCAGTGCGATATTGTCTCTTATCACACTCCGGCAGCAGCTGTTAATCAGTCGTGTTGGGTCGCAGCGGGGCGACTGTTGTGGCTCAAGTCAAGAGGAAGGAAAGGATTAAAGAGAGAAAGAGGAGAGGGTTGGGGGTGAAGGGAGTGGATGGGGAGGAAGAGGAGCTCAGGGGAAGCTGTCTAAGTCGCAGGCTGTCCTCCTCTCAGTGCTGGATGCGCCGGATGGACTGGATCTGGGGGGTCTGACAGTGGGAGCCCCAGTTCCTCCAGTGCTGGTAGTCTCCACTGTGTCTCTCACACTCCATGATGTACTGCTGGCCCCTGTAGCCAGGGTACTGGTAGCACACAAAGCTGTGTGGGAGGGAGGGGTGGGGGGGCACAGAAGCTGGGGTTACAGGGAGTATTTCAGGAGTAGGGATTTAGTTCATGTCTAAAGCTGCCAGCTGGTGTGTCTGTTACACATAATTAACACTGTTGTGGAGTCACGGCGCTTTAATGACAGATTTAGTCATCTAGTGTGCAGATTAATCACTCAATATTTTGACAGAGCAGAGACTTTAACACATAAAGTGGAGGTTTTTCTAAAACACCTGAAAATTGGAAGAACATTTGGCAGATGTGTCCTGATTGAATGCGTTTTGTTCTTTCTTTTCACACGGATTCACAGTGAACTTACGCGCCACATTGCACATGCATGGAGCCAACTTCAGGCATCATCCAGCCCATGGCCTGCAGAGAGGGGTAGTCATCACACAGCTCCACGTTACGGCCCATGAAGTTCTCTCTCTCAAAGATGATCATGCGACTGCTCTGGTGGGACTGAAGGAACAGAGAAGGGCAGTTTGGGATTTTAGATCCCTGAGATGATCGTAGAGTTCCATTTGATCAGAAAAAGACGGAGTGGAACTCACAGCGCAGTAGATGGGGCGCAGAGACATGAGGCGCTCCACATGGTAGGAGATGGAGCCGCTGTAAGCGTCCCAGTGGGGGTACTCCCCTCTCTCCAGGATGAACTGCTGGCCTTGGAAGTCATGGTGCTCAAAACCCACCCAGCTAGTGAGAGAGAGATCCGTTAACCACGGCGTACGTCAAGACGAACAAATCAGCCTCCTGTGTGACGACATTCAGACTTACGCTCCGCTCTCCACCCTGATGGAACGGATGTTGTCCAGCCCACACTCCTGGATGTTGCAGCACTCAGAGGTGAACTCCAGACACTTCCCCTGGAAATGCTCCTGCTCGAACACGGTCACCTGGAGGACGACAGGCATTTAGGTGCCCATGAGGACGCATGTATGTTTCAGCTGGAGAGCATGTAAATCCATTGTAAATTCCTTATGGAACCAGATAACATGCACAAATGTGTGTGTGTGTGTGTGTGTGCGCGTGCGTGTGTGTGTTTACCTTAAAGAAAGGAGCCATGCCCATTCCTGAGTTGACCAGCGGCTGCATCATTGGGGACTTCGTAGTTCTGTACATCTTTACTCCTGCTGTGGCAAATTGAGACAGAAAGAATTAGCTGAAGGGAAAGACGAGGACTGAACTACTGGGGGAAGAAAAAATATCCAGCAGTATTTTAGTGATTTAGAATTTTCCCTTAGTGAAAATCCAAATTTCTATACTCCTCCTCCACACTTCCCTGTGAATCAGCAAACTACAACTCATGACATGACCATCTGAACTGGTTATTTACAGGAGGTCTGGCCAAGAGCAGCACTTTCACTTTCTAAAAAAAGATGAAATATGAAGTATAAATTCAGAAACATGTAGAAAGTCGTACAGTGAGCTTGTGTGAGGTGCTTTGTGGTTTTTCAGTGTGTCTGAAGCAGCTGGAGCGCATCTGTCTGTGTTGAGAGCAGAGATGGAGCCTTACCTAGATTGGCACTTTATTAGAAGACGTTTGGAGTGGTACGCGCCTACTGCCTGCGTCGCGTAGAGCCTTGAGGGGACCTGGCGCTCCAGTTTTATATGGGCGGTCGGGGGACGCGGATGCCTGTGCGCGTCCACGGCCCTGACGCGGATAATGGTCGTCGACCGCGAGCAGCGGCGGCGCGTTCCCGCGGTTGCCCACTGGCTGTGGCCGCAACCAGCTCAGCACATCCCATAGTGTTGCTGATGCGCTGAAACATAAAGGCTCTGGTATGTTCGGGACCCGGTCAGCAGTCCAGCGCGTACCCACGCACAAAGGGCCGGGATCGGAGTGGAGAATGTGTGGATTAACGGCGGAGCAGAGAGGCACCCCACCAGGGCAAGGGGCTCTGCGGATGTACATGGAGTTCAAATAAAGTTTCATTCCAACAATGTTCTTAAAACAATCCGACTTATTTGTCACTAAATGCTTCCACGCTCCATCCTTGGAGGTGCGCCTGCGTGCACAAAGGTGTGTGAATAGAAAGTTTTCCACTTCATGTGGAGGTCAGTGGGGCCAAGTCACACATTCCTGTACCTGCATTCCCAAAAATCTCTATAAAACATTTTCACTGTGAATTTAGTCATGCGCTGGCAGTAACTTCATGTATTTTTAGGCAATGTGTTTTTATACTTTGATGAGCTCAACTCATTATCACTGCTATCAATGAAGGGCAATCAATTGTGTCATAAAGACAGGACAACATAATAAGCATACATTTGGATTCTCAGCCTTAAAATATGTAATTTAGTTACATAAAATATTTCAGTGACATAAATAAAATTGGTTCATCTATTTAAAAAGTTATTCTTTTATTCTACAAATGACAAGTCCATATGAATTAAATTAGTCCTCCTGATATTATTGTCCACTGTTTCCAGAAGCTGGAACAATGCAGGACTTCATACCCAGTTCAGAACTGTATTCTGTTCAACACAAAAGAGCCCACAGTTTTGTCAGTAAATTACTGTACAATCTGTTATAACTGTGGAAAATAAGCCTAAAAAATGTCACTGTAATGCTACTAAAACTAAATTGACAGCTTGAACACAGTTTTTCTGGTTTAACTGAACTCAGAGTGCGTTATAACACAATCTAGCATTCACCCTTTTGGTACCAAGCTTCTAGTTACTCACAACCAGTCTCAAGTGTCTCAGTACACTTTAACATGTACTTATACCACAGGGGCCAGGGACTGTTAAACTTTTCTCCCTGTTTCCCATGATGCTCTGCTGCTTAGGGTTGATTTTACAGTATTTTACTTTACTTACCTAAATTGTTTTAAAGGCCAATATCAAATATTATTTATACAGGATTGCATTAGAGTTTACGGTTTGTCACTGCATGATACTGTTTGCAAAATATTTTACAGTACATTATTGTAAGTGTATGCTTACATTGGTTTAATGTGGATTGTTATATTGACATGACCATTAAGAATCTGAAACACAATCATGTCACAACATAAAACTAAATGACCACAATTTCTGGAGACACCATTGAGCTGTAAATGTTGATGCTCGGAACATGGAGGGACTCTATCAGCCCAGCTTCTGTCAGTCATCCTCTGCCTCCGCCCATCCCCTCCATCCACCCCGTGTGATGATTTAGGGTTTCTTTTATCTCACGCCTCTGACCTCAGCAGCTTCGTTTTTCTGCCTATAATCCCTCTTCCATGAGCGCCAGCGTATATAAGGCAGAGGCGCTCTCTGATTCACACACTCAGAGTGAGGCTTGGCGCAGGCATCGCACACACAGACAGGTAAGGCACACACACATACACGTATGTCAGTGGGGCTGTAGAGACACAATGCAAGATGAAGACATACTACATATAAAGAGTGTTCTATGTACTTTTTGTGTGAATTTGATAGTCCATCTGTAAGGCATTCTTTAATTTCCCTCATAGCCTTTACACCAGATAGCAGGTTTCATTTGTTTCATGTTCTCCTTTCAGTGGATTTTAACCCCTTCTGTTTCCACCCAGTAATCATGTCCAGCGGAGATAAGTCCAAGACTTCTTCCCAGACTGATGGGAAGGCTGCCCAGGGCAAGAAGTCTGAGATGGGAATGATGGCCTACAAGGTGTGTTCCTATAGGGACTCCTGCTTGAGTGTCTCATGTCTAAATCTCACTGACATAGATTTCAGATTATCATGTCGTAGATGCTTGATGTACTGATTCATCTGATCTGTCCTCTCCAGATGTACGTGTTCGACCAGGAGAACTTCCAAGGCCGCATGATCGAGATCAGCAACGAGTGCATGAATGTGTGTGAGATGGGCATGGACCGTGTGCGCTCCCTGCGTGTTGAGTGTGGACCGTAAGTCTACCAAAAGAAAGACTTGTGTGCATTTTCACTCTTTTTGCACAGACGCCTAACACTTCTGTGTTACCTGCAGCTTCGTGGGCTTTGAGCAGATGAACTTCTGTGGAGAGATGTACATCCTGGAGAAGGGAGAGTATCCCCGCTGGGACTCCTGGAGCAACTGCCAGAAGAACGACTATCTGCTGTCCTTCAGGCCTGTTAGAATGGTAAATAAACATGTTTGGTTCCATAGACCTATATGTTTTGTTTTAGAATCCTCCTCAGACCTGTGCGTTTCTCCCTTCCAGGACCCCGAGAAGCACAAGATCTGCTTGTACGAGGTTGGAGAGTTCAAGGGTCGCAAGATGGAGATCATGGACGATGATGTTCCCAGCCTGTTCTCCTACGGCTTCACCGATAGAGTGGGCAGCATCATAGTCAGCTGTGGAACGTGAGTGTTGGTCACAGCTCAAAACTCAGGCCGTCTGATCTACATGTCAGTCACTAAACAACAGACTCTCTCCTCTTTAAACTCCAGCTGGGTGGGATACCAGTTCCCTGGATACCGTGGCAGCCAGTACCTGCTGGAGAAGGGCGACTTCAGGCACTTCAACGAGTACGGTGCCCGCCATCCTCAGTTCCAGTCCGTGAGGCGTATCCGTGACATGCAGTGGCACCAACAGGGTTGCTACACCATGGCCAGCAAGTGAGGCTCAGGGAAGGAGAGAAAGAGAAAGAGCAGAGGTGAAGGAGAGGGGAGGAGGAAGAGGGAAAGGGGAGAGACGTCTGAGGCCTTACCTCAGCACCCTAAATGGTCTGTGATCTGATGTTACAAAGGGAAGGGTTAGGACCGAGATCTGCCCCTGATTGGAGACAACACCTCAATGGAAGGATCATCTAAAACCACCCTCCATTCCTCTCCGTCTCTACTCTTCTCTTTCTCCCCTATGGGCTGAGTTTTGCTTTCCCCTTTTCTCCTTTTTTTTTTTTTTTAGTCCCTTTGCTTCTTTCCCCACCACAAGTCCTCTGGAACACCAAAGAGGGAACACAATTCCTTTGGCTGTTTTACACACTCAATTCTTGGCTCAGGGTATGATGCATCATGGGAAACGGAATCCCTAGAGCCCCCTGACCCCTGACTTCCTGCCCCTGTGCTCTGCACACCCTCTCTGCTGTACAGAATCCTGGCCAAGTTTTCAATAAAAAGGAAAATCTTGATTCAATGAATTTGTGGTTGTTACTTATTGAATAAATTCAAATAGATTCAAGTGGAGTTTTACTGCACAGAGCAAAACAAAATAAAAATAGTGTAGAAGAACAAGATGAAAAAATGTGGTGAAAGCTGCACATAAGCTTGGAAATATTGTAGTATGAGTGATGCTTGTTTTCACAAGATTTTCACAGATATCAAATTTTCACAACATTATTACCAAGGCCTGGATAATTCACGCGAAAAAAAAAAGCAAATTCCATAGCAAATCCAAAAAGTATATGTAATTGTAGACAAATTAATCTTTAACTTTATTAATTGTGTATTGTCCCTTATTTTGGAAACATATTTACTTTAAATACAAGTTATTGAATGTGGAGATACAGCCTGTATCTATAAGTATAAAAAAACACCATCTTACTTCATTGTTTTATGTGTGAAAATAAAGCTGATAGTACACAAATAAAGCTATTAGTGAACAAATATTTGGACAGCTTTGTAAAGTTAGCAAAAAAATAGTCTTTCATATCTGTGAATCTTTTGGTCACAATAATTTGCATACTCATAAATTTTTGTACGTCTTTATTGAAAAATTACTACACGCTACTGTCTTACAAACAAGATTTTACACTCAAAGGACAAAACATCTATTATATAAAAATTTAAAAAAGACACACAAAAATATTGTCTATGAAGATGTGATGAGATTTACGACTGCTAGCGTCGCACCACAGTTCAGGTGTAGGCTAGTAGTAGGTTGCATGCAATTTGTCTATGAAAACTTTTTCTTCATCGAGTATAAAAATACATTTTTATAAGTTCTCTTAAGAGCAGAATAATAATATCTTCACTACAGTGTAGTGTGTGTAAAGTAACACAGCAGTTGCATCATATCTTTATGTCCATCTGATTGGTCAGCGAGACATCATTCGCACAAACTCTGAAAAGACAAATGAGAAGAATGAGAGGGAAGATCTTGAGGAAAGGTCACATAAAGGTAACCAGATTATTTCTCACCCTCAAAGTCCACCAGGCCGTCTCCATTGAGGTCGACGTCTCGGAGGATCTCATTGATCTCTCTGTTGGTCACTTGTTCTCCCATCAGCTTCTTCATGGCTTCACGCAGCTCCACTAAACTGATCTGACCATCACCATTAGAGTCAAACTGGAAACACACAAAAAAATTTGTTTCAAACTCTTTCTGGATGGCTTAGACAGAATATGAGCGTCCTGACCTCTCTGAATGCGTCTCGTAGTTCTTTCACTCCAATCATGTCGGCCGTCTCTGCCAACATCTTGGGTCCCATCAGCTCCACAAAGTCCTCAAAGTCCACCTTACCTCCACCTACAAAATTCAAAATACACAGACAATCACTGCAGTTCTTGCCTTTGTTACCTCCACAACAAGTTAGAGGAAGCAATGTTTGTTTGTTTGTTTGTTTGTTTGTTTGTGTAGGGTTGAATCTTTGGCTGAGGATGTGTTTATTCAGTTTCAGATTCTGGATTTGTTTTTCACATTAACATTTTGAGATACGGATTTTATGTAATTTTGCATTCGCATGAAAATATTAAAGGACCAATTTAAATAAAAGATGCTCAAACATGAAGAAATCCTGATGCACCATTAAATGCAATTGGATTCAGATCAGAAAGACTAAAATATTTAGAGGGGAGCAACATGTATGGCATTATATTACAATAATGGAGAGGGGTAAGAAAAATAAACCATGGTCAGGATGTAGCTGAGATCATGTAAATTCAGCATCATTGAAACTGATTTCTTATTTGTGAGAGGTGAGTTATTTCTAAATAAAAAAATGATCATGTTTCATATTTTTGTTAATAGCTGATATTGGTGATAGCGACATAATTTCAAATGTGGGTTTCCAAATGTTACTTTTTGAAAATAAGAATTAAATAATTAAATAAAGTTGGCAAATAAAAAAATATCAGTCGTTACATCACCAATAACATTTTTGTAGAATATTACCAGATTTTATTCTATTCTATTCTATTCTATTCTATTCTATTCTATTCTATTCTATTCTATTCTATTCTATTCTATTCTATTCTATTCTATTCTACTCTATTCTATTCTATTCTATTCTATTCTATTCTATTCCACTCACAGATCTGCTGGCTCAGTTCGATGAGCTCCATCTCTGTTGGCATGTATCCCATGGTCCTCATGCACTCCCCGAGGTCCTTATGACTGATGTAGCCTTTTTTGTTCCTGTCAAACTCTACAAATGCCTCACGGAGCTCTGACAGCAACATAGAAGTACAGAGAGTGTATTAACATTTATGACGACTGCGATATAAATATGACATTAAAAAACTGAAAGCCACCTCACCCTCAAGCTCCTCTGGTCTCAGATCTCTATCCTGTTGGTGAAATTAGAGACAAACGTTATCTTCTCACATCACCTGAGATGAACTCCCTCTCAAACACTAACCTGACAATCATTCATGCTGGAACTCTACAGAGTTACACAGTCAGATTGAAAGAGGAACATATCAGGCAATCAGGGAATAAGAAACAAAACAGACATCTAGTGACCAGATGAAATGAGAGAAATGATTGATTAATGTTGGCCTTCTTGTGGTTTGAAATTTTATTTGAAATATTCATAGACATACAACTTAAAACGTGATTCTTCAATGTAATTAATAAAAATAAGTGTAGTTGTAAACTGTAACCTGTCTTAACCTACTTGGATTAAACCGTACACTTCATTATGATGTGTAAAACAGTTCCTGTATGATGAACTGTAGCAAGATTAGTTTTTGGACGATAAAGGGCGATTATGAGGTTTGGGTTGTTCAGACACGTCCATTGTTCAGACAAGGATAACAATATATGTCTGTCTTGCACTCACAACTTCTAATGTATAAAAGCCAACGCATGACTGAAGTTGTAGATTTTGTGCCCAGGATGTTAGTATTAGTGCTAAGAAAAAACATGTAACAGGTCACAGATTATTCTATTTACTCAGACTGACCTTTGCTTTGTTTTTTCAAGCAAAAATCTAAATATGTCAAGTTTATATTTATATTAGAATAGGAGTAATCGATCACTAATTAAAAAAACATGACAACAATTGAAGACATTAAAAATATGTAGCTTTTATATTAATACAGAAATGTAGGGATTCTGAATGCACTGTCCTTTGATGTGGGATTTGATTTAGGAGTTGACTCTCCTCTAGGGATTCTCTATGCTATATGCATAGCCCATAGATACAGGTTATTGATTTTATTGTCATTTTCTAATTGTTGGATTAACCTACAGGAACTAGTTTGACTGGGGGTGAAGCCTGGAGGCTTTAGGGGGCATTTTCTGTTTAAAATGGAGGAAAACACACATCACCATGTGCTTCATGTTGTAGAGTAAGATCCACAAATCCATTCAATACTTTCCATTGAGCTAAATGATGAAGCACTCAATCCCATTAGTGTTTATCATCTGACCCCCACCAGCAATGGAATGGCATGGCTGGATTGGCAGAGAGCAGGATGAGGCCAACAGAGATGTGGGGATGAAATGAATCAACATGAGTGGAAAAAGTTGCACCGGGGTTGTGTGAGGTCTTCTGTTACATACAAGCGTCTGTGTAAAGCCCTGTCTAAGGAAGATGCATGCGGGGCCCATGATGGTGTGCAGCATGCTGTAGTTCTTCATCAGTGCTCTGAAGGGATGGTGGAACAGTTCGTCCTCTACAGCCTGATCCTCCTCTGCTTCTGGCTGCAGACCCCACCGGTTCTCTGCCCTCACCTTCCCATCCACTACAGCCTTTACAGGCAGACCAGGCCGTTATTCCACCATTCAAAGCATATGCTGTCCATGCATCTTATTCCGTAAGACAGAAAACATAATCATATCTTTCAAGGAACAAGACCAGATGTTTTCTCGTCATGCAAACATGATTGTAAGCCTGCGTTACATAAACTGCTTCTAATTCCAAAGTAATCCACTCCCATTATAGGATGTCTGAGGAAGCTTCCATTCTGATGCACTCTCTGGATAATTCTGCTAATTAGGCTGAAAAGTGTCAACAGATTTCTGTTACCAAAATATGGCACACTTTTAATGCCACCTAAAATTTAATTCAAAACCAATTTTTGATAGTTTTGTGTCACATTTGTGGCTTTTCCCCAAGAATACGATTTAAGGACTAAAGCAAACAGCGGTTCCTTTCAGACGTAATAGGTGCCAAAGGTGATATTAAAAAACTTTAAAAATGTATCTTTCTATTATTGATATATTGCGGGCGAGAGTAAGTAGAATACTGAAGTACAATATGTATATTGTATGTGGTCTCATAAAGATGTAGGTTTTATGTAAGACAACAGGGAGGTGCAGGTATTTGTTCAGCGGTTGTGTTAAACGTTTTTAAAATCTGGACACAGAAAAGTTAGTCTCATTTCAACCAAAATATATGAAAAGATATAGACAAAATATATATTGAACACCATATCAATTGCAATTCAAATTCCAAAGTATTTTAAGAGTTTTAAGGTCTGATATAGGTCAAATGAAATTTAAGACATTTTAAGGACATCCATGCTATGTAGTAATTAAATATTTTTCTAGTATCTACCATGAAAACATTGCGTGTGATGTAGTTTAGAATAAACTGCTTTTTACACTAATAAAAATTTACAAAATGTTAAAAAATATATACTCTGGGGTCACAAATATTGTAAGTGGTTTTGAACTGTCATTATGAAGATTTACCAAATGACAAGATTAACAACATGGACAAAGCAACTGATGAATCACACATTGTGTAAAACTATACAGATGCTAAAACTATAAAGGTTTAGAAAATGCCTCTTTTAACACATTCCAGTGAGCTACACTGATGAAGATGAAAGTGTTCTTACCTTCTTCATTTTGCCCTTCATTGATGATTTGGTGCAGTTGCCCATTAGCCAATCAAACTCACCTACTCCTGCTGCCCCAGTCTGTCCTTCCTCCTCTCGCCCTCTGTCTGATGTTATTTTGTCTGTATTATCTCTTATCCCTCTTCTCTCTGGACTTCTTAGAAGTCCAGCACAGAACTCTGATGTTTGAGTAATCCCAACAAAGTGTCCCGTGTTCGCTGTCAGTCGTCACGTTTGATACCACAGAGATAAACAGCAGTTCTAATCCATTCACCAACAATCCTAAATGACTCCACCCATTCCTATATGACCAAAAATCAGGCAATGGGAATAAACGACGCAGTACAAAAACAACCAAACTGGACTGTGTGACAAGGGCAGCTCATTTATAACAGCACCACCTCTGTGTCTGATGTGTTCGTGATGATCAATGCTTTAAATCTCATCCCGCTCTCCTCCCTCTTTCTCTCCATTCCTCATTGTGTCACCAGGATTCAAGTGAATACATCCAAAGTAGAAAGAACTTCTCATGGACAATTAAGAGGAATTAAACAGTCAACAACTTGACATTTTAAAAGGTGTGATAACAAAGAAAAGGGGGTTGTCCAAAAAAGATGGGAACAGGAAACAGTAGGGACAAACTGACTTCAAAATAAGTGCAGTATAACATTTCTTTATTCTTGTTTATCATACAGTAAAAATAATGTTACAAACATAAACTAAAAAAAAGCAAAGCCTGAACAGAACAGTGACTAATGTTAAGAACTAGAAATGTTCCACAGCTCACTGTGCATTAAAACCGTTGAAACAGGACCGCAACTGTGTCCTTCTCCATTAGCAGTTAATGAGCCCCGTATTGTTTGTCACTGCTGACGGAGTCAGCTCAGGCCACACTCGGCAAATTGAAAATTGCTTTGAGCTCTGACTGAACTTAATTCAGACTCGTTTAGAACTATTTGACCTGGTTTTCTAAAATCATTCCAGGATTTAAAATCACAAGTTGAGGTTATGAGTGCAGCAGTAAGTGGTCGGCTGAGCCCTTACAAAGCATCTGTCAACTAGTCTCTCCAACAGTAGATTTGGCAAGATGCTTACTAAAGCGCACTATGTAAGTGTGTGTTTGTGTGTGCGTGTGTGTGCGTGTGCGTGTGCGTGTGCGTGTATGTGTGTGTCAATGCGGACAGCCGCCCTCCAGAGTCTGGGTCCTGCCTGGAGTTTCTCTACTTTCAAAAAAGAGAAACTCCAAATCAAGCCACTTATGCTTGATTTGGAGGGAGGGGTTCATTGGGTTTTTCTCTCTGTAAAAGGACTTTGAAATGTCTGCTGGTCTGATTAAGCGCTCTAAAAATGAAGTTGACTGACTGATTGATTGATTGATTGATTGATTGATTGATTGATTGATTGATTGATTGATTGATTGATTGATTGATTGATTGATTGATTGATTGATTGATTGATTAAAGCACAGGCAGCTATAGGCAACCGAGAAAAAGACTAAATGGTCTTTTTTTCCAATAACAACACCATATTCTGCACTGCAGGCCCCTAAAACCAGCCTGTAGTGTTAGTGTCATATTTACTGCTTATGTCTATGAACCCACTTCTTTCACATGATCAGATATTTTTAGTGGATTGTATCAATAGTAGGTTGACTACTGAAGAGTATAGAAAAAGCTAACCAACAACTTTCTTTCTTTGCTTTCTTCATACGCATGGGAAAATAGATCCTGAACTGTAGTGTGTTGCTGTTGGACAGGCTGAAACAGTAGCTCGGTCAGATTCTGCAGTAATCAGCGAATGACACTAGAGGCCACTTCAGGACTGTTTCTTCTGTCCTGACGCAGTGAGGACTTCACAAAGTAGTGACACAACATTTCTGTTCAGCGGACAGATCGAGCCATCACTGATTTGTGTACAGCTTAAGGGTGATTACTGTGATTAAATCTTTACCCTGAAAGTTTTTTTTAAGTAGAAGCAGAATGTTTGGATTTAAAAATGAAATCTTTGGTGATCTCTCTGGCGCACACACAGGAGTGCTGTCAGTGGATAAAATATGACTGCAGAATATGTTTTACCATTAAACTGTCTTTTAAACCTTAAATAATTTAACATTTTTTTTAAATTCTCAGTACTATCCCTGGTTATATGAATACATCTGGTCATAAACTAAAAACATCCAACACCTACAGCTCCAAAATGCCAGACCTCTAAAACTTTACAAGTTACAAGGTCCAATTTCTACCTGTGAGCTGTAATTACTGTATGTGTCCATGTAATTATTTCTCTGTTCTGACAATAATGGAGGTTCCCACATCTGAATCTACAGTGTGACATTTCAAGAATAACAGTGTTGCTTGATCTTTGTTGGATTTTTTACTTTTTTTTTGGGTGGGGGTCAGATTTATTCGACAAGAAAAGACACGAGTTGATTGATGAAATAAGAAACCACCCTAAGAACAACTGAAAATTTCCAGCTGGACTGACATCACTGGAAGAAACGAACCTCTATACAAACTTCATTAATCTAAGTGCTGCAGGGAGTGACTTCACATTTCAAGTTGGTGTTTGAATTGTCTTCACACGTGACACCGGGAGCATTATAAATAACCCAAACAGAAGCAGTGTAATTAAACTGATTAATTACCAGGTTGATTCTCACCTAGTGTTGGTTTCAATTAATCATACAGATGAAATGCTGTGGATCTGTATGTGTGTGATGACAGAGCTCAAGTAACGTGACTCTGGTCTTTGTTTTGGACTTTGGGGTGTGATTGCCATGAACTTATCTGAGCAGGTAAACAAGGAGACATATCAATTACTGATCTGGTGTCAGATGTAGATGAGGTAATAGGAGCGGTCCAGAAACATAAGAAGAGACTGAATGAATGGAGCATGAAGGCATTGACGGATACAAATGAGGAAGAATAAATGAAGAGGAATTTTACCGGACTTCAGCAAGTAAATCAGAAAAACAGTAATGTAAAAATACCACATTATAAATTATATCCTGTGACACAAAGGTTAGAGAACAGAGGCTTTATCATTAGAATGAATGCTGACTGAATTAAAAGAAAATTATGTTCATTTAAACAAATGTTTCAATAATATTAGTTGTTTTATTTAAAAATTATTATTGATTTATTATTATTTAAATAATACAAATATATTAGCTTCTTTAGAGAATAGTAGGGTAATATGAAACATGAGAATGACAGCAAAGTCTGCAAAAATTATGATTTAATATTCTATAAATAACATGTAAAGGGGATTCCCCTAGAAAGGTTTTCGTTACAATTAGTACCAACTTCTATGATCATTATTTACAGGAAAACTCAACCCTCTGGGGAACCTTTCAATAAAGTAAAGAAAAAACAGCTTTTTTCTCCAACCCACTCAGTTGTTGTTTCTTACTTTGGTTCACTTGCACTGACACAAACTTTTGATTTCCTGTTTCTAACCTCAACAACATCCATCATCCGCTTCCTTCAGAGTTTACTGACATGATTAGGACGACTCGACTCAAGTAGACTCCTCCAAAGTCCACAGCCAGAAGCAAGTAGAGCTTTAACTTTGGTCTAATCTCCTCTGATTTTACTTTCATGACACACACCACTTTCTCACATGGCATGATCCCATGTCTGACCCCTGGGTGACAGATGCTGTAATGGTGGAGCCTACCGTGCCGTGTCGCATGTCACTGCTTACCATGTGAGCGATACTGAGTTGAAACAGCAGAGATAGGGTGTTCATCAGATATCAGGCTGACTGAGGCTGTATCTGTTACGGATTACAACGTTTTCCAAAGTAAAGGAGTTCAAATCCTCTCAACTACATGCTATATCCGTCCTTAGCTTTAGCTTGTGTACTTTGTTGCTCCCATCACTTCCAGATGGATTTGGAGCTAAATAAACCCAGGCTCCACTACAGGAACTTTTTTCAGGAAGTAGGAACCTTTGGAGGAGCCCAGTGCATTTCCACTGCAGGGACCAGGATATAAATTCTGGGGACATCATTTTGTGTACTAAAAGGTTCCTGATCTGCAGGTTGGGCTTTCCAACAGCACAGACTTAGAATGGTCTTAGAATGTTAAAATTAAAGCTTTCTGAATCTTTAAACCATTGTGGAAACATGTGGAACATAAAGAAAACTTTTGGTTCCAAGAAAAATAATTTCTGGGATAAAACGTTCCTTGGAAACAAAACTAAAAAACTGGATAATTTGATTTGTGTTTTTGGTTGAATCTGAGGCAACTAAAAATCTGGTTAGGGTCTGAAAACATTTCACCTTTCATCCAAGGGACGTCTTCAGAGTACAGGGAGTTCACCGCTTCTGAGGTCACTAATACACTGATAGTTGTTCAGGTCACATGATTTGATTTTTAAAAAATACTTTACCCTTGTGAAAACAAACAAAAAGTAGTCCAGCATCACTTTAAGTTTGAAGCAGAGGCTTAGGATTACAATTTAAGATAAGACATCAGCCAGAGGAATGGAATACACACATGCACGCACGCACGCACGCACGCACGCACGCACGCACGCACGCACACACACACACACACACACACACACACACACACACACACACACACACACACACACACACACACACACACACACACTACTCCTACCTGTCCAAACACAGAGTCCACTATGGGCAGCAGGTCCACGGGCTTCACATCCTCCTTGTCCCTTTCTCTCCTCTGCGGTCCCTGCAGCATCTCCTCCAGCGTCTCCTCTATCGCGTCTGTGGGCTCAGCGGCTGTGGCCGCCGTCACCCGTGGGGGCTGCCTGGACCTGGGGTGCCAGGGGGGCTGCGGGGAAGCAGGTGAAATGTCTACCGGCCCCCCTCCCTGCTCGTTGATCCGCTTCTTCTGCTTCTCCACCTTCCTCTTTATGGCAGCTTGGACCTGGTGGAGTTCAGAAGTGTGAAACTCATCCATATTATAATATCAAGACTAATCGATTTAGATTGCAAAATTCCGTACTGCGCATGCGCACAAAATAAGCAAACTACAGTATATTTTCCTACCTGACGGATTTATCGTGAACATAGTTACATCTGGTTCCTAAATTTCAAAATGTGTTTACCTTGTTCATGAGAATTTAACAGTAACACATACATGTTCTGTTTAATTCCGTATAATCTTAATTTCCCTTTGGGGATTATAACAGCGTAAAAAATTAAAATTAAAATAAATTAAAATTTAATAAAACTTTTCAGTAGCTAAATAGCTTTCTAAAAATTCCTTAGAGACATACTGTGGATGAAATTTTTTTCTAATAAATAAGCATTTACAATTATTTAGTCCATAAAAAAATATTAATTCACCACACTCACATTTTTTTTATTTTATATTTTTGAAAAACTGAATAAATTTTGTTGGCGTATAGATGTGTATCTAATTAAAATTTTGACAACAGCCGAGAGGACAGAAAATTTTACATCACACAGCTGCGGTATATAGAAGCCCATATTGACGCACCTGTTTTGCGCTCTTGGTCTGCGGCGCGCTCATCGTTGCACCACTGGCTCCTCCAGCGGACGTCTCTCTAATGATCATGAACATCTCGGCGTCACAGGCTCACCCCTCTCCTCACTCTCCCTCCCCCTCCCTCACCCTCTCTCTCGCGTCTCGTCCCACCGCTCCTTTCTTCACCACTGCTCTTGATTCTTTTTTTCTATCAGCTTTAAAAAAGTAAATGATTTTAAATTGATACAGCTGGATTAAAATATCCCAAAAAAATCGGTTCTGTTGAAACAGTGAAAATTGTTCCAGGAGAACATGAAGAGAGAATGAATTAAGTTTTTCCAAAAAAAAAAATTAGAATTAAAATGTTCTTCCACTTGGCCCCGTCTTTGCAGGCAGCTCATCCAGATGCTTTCCTCGATGTTACCACATTATCTCCTGCTGTGTGCCGGTGAAGAGGTTTTTATCATCAGCAGTTGTCTTGCATCTCTGATCCTGCTGCCTGTCTCTCAGTCCTTTAAGTGACACTCTATACCTGCAGAACTTCACCTCTCTCACATTATCTACCTGTAACACATCGACCTATCTCTCTCCTTCTCTTCCTCCCCTTTCCCCTGACACCACTCCTCCTGTTGCCTGGAAGATTTGTCACCCTTTCTGTAATTGCTGCAGACCTCATTAATGCACTTTGTGATCTCCAACACTAAAAATGTCCTGTTTTCCTGTCATTTTTTTTTTCTTTTTTCGCCATCTTTCAATCGTTTTTTCCTTTGTCATCTCCATTTTCCGTCTTGTCATCCTTTGGATTTTCTTGTCATGGTCATTTCCCTCTGATGGTAATCCTCACTGCTCTTGAGCTTCTCCTTTCTCTCATCTATCCGCTCTCAATCCCTTGTCCTCCCCACTGTCAAATTTTCCTGCCTTTGTTACAACACAAATTGGATTCTCTTGGAAGTGCTAAGGTCAGTTATTCATCAAGTCACAGAGAGAGAAAAAAAGATGGAAGAATAAAAAACAACAACATAACAGCATTGTGATTTTTTTTTTTTTTTGCACAATACATCGCCTCAGTGATAGCCTGTATTCATCATCTCATCCATCAGGCATGGCTGAACTCACATGCACATGCACACAGGTGAAAATGTCACCACAGACCTCTATTTATAGACACACATGTTCACATATGTGTAAACATATTGTGCTTTTGAGCTCTCCGAAACAGACTTATGGCTTTGTAGCTTCCGACTAACGCAACTAATTCCACTAAAAGCAGAAGCTTTCTATTAATAACGTGTCCCGTCAATTTGTTATCCGCCTGTATTTCCAGTCAAAAGGGCGTGGATAAAGTGGATAAAGCCTCTCACTTTTTGCAGTATTTTGACCTAAACTGCCTCCCTTTGAAAGCTCTCACTCCTTCTGTCCTGTAAACAACGCTTCTTGTTCAAAGTGAAACAGATCATTGAAAGAGTGTGTTCTGCAGGGTATTATGTACAACTTAATTCTCCCCTTCCTAACGAGATTTCCATTAATCACTTCAACTATGTCTTTCTTCGGCCCCCCTTGTTGTTCTTCTCCTCATTCATTATTGATGGGAGGCAAGTTCTTGAACAGACGCTGAAAAGAGATCCATTACAGAAAAGCCAAATTACCTGCACTTGAGGGTTAAAAATAGGCATTGTATTTTGGGATCAGTTGTGTCACAGGGGACAGATGCAGGGTGTGTGAACATTAAAAGTGTTGATTTTTAGGATTTTTAAAAAAAAACAAAGTCCTTCACCTTGACTCCCAGTGATCCAACACAAAAATAGGACCAACGAAGTGAGTGACAGCAAAGTAAAGGTTTGTGTGCCCTCATGTTGATCAGCCTATATATATATATACACGTATATATATATATATATATATATATATATATATATATATATATATATATATATATATATATATATATATATATATATATATATATATATATATATATATATATATATATATATATATATATATATATATATATATATATATATATAATTACAGAACAGGACTGAAGAAGGTTCAGGCTGGACATCGCCCTGGGGTAAAGCGTCTGTGGTTAAAGTACCGACGCATGTCACAGATGGATAACAGCTGAGATGGATAGCAGATACGTTTTATTTGGGCCAGACTAATTCTCATTATTTATGTGTTTGTAATTGTAGTCACAGATGACGGTATTGCTCAATTGGCACAAGAGAATGCATTAACCTTGCTTAACTGGACAAGTACACTCCGTGACTGACACAGAAAAGTAACACAGATAATCAAATGATTATCTTCACGAATAGGTATTTACAGCTGCATGAAACACACAGCCATGCATTAAATGTTTGTTTTTACAGTTAAGAGGGTGTTGTTTCTGCTCTGTGCTGGGCTATACTGTAAATATACCAAATAAACATCTGGCTGATGAATTATCAGCCAAAAATCCACAAAGCTGCTCTTTCCAAAAGGCTGATCCTCATTTCATGTAGTTTAGACAAGAGATTCAGTCTCCTCTGTCTTTTGAATGAAAGTCGCTTTACTTTTGTCTCTGTGTCATCCGTCCTTTGTTGGGGTTAACATGATGGAGGGGAGGGTGTGTGGCTCAAGTACAAATTGTATGGCACTGCCTGAAAATGCTTGATGGTCTCCATTATTCTTGCTCTTCTTATATGTATACAATCTTCAACAATTTAAGTTTATTATGCTGTGTCTTTTGTTTTACACACTAGCTCTTGGCTTTTTCAGATAGGAAAATTTTTGATTTTAGGCTACACAAAATATTAATTTAAATAGCTGGTTATTCACTTTTAAATCATTCTCTAAGTTGTGTTTTAAAGCTCTTTGAACAGTTTGCTAGTTTCAGATGCCCTCTGGTGGAAATAAATGTACAAACAACAGCCACAGTGGAAAATGAAATATAATACCTATGAAGGATCACAGGGTTGTTTTGGACAATTGTGTTACAGGTGGTGGTGATGGTGGTCGATCACCAAATGTTTTTTATAAATCAGATAGTCTAGTTAAATTTGTTGGTCTTTCCCTCAATACCTATTTGGTTCTCCATCCCAATCACTTCACAAATAAGTCTAAATAATTTCTTGACACCTGGGTATTGCAGTTTTCAGAATAAACATAACTCCAACAGAATGAACTGCTAGAATTATTGGAGACTATTTTCGGCAGAATTTTAATCCTCATTTGTAGCGACAGCAGAGATTTATGACAACACCTCTGTTTGAGGGATAAAATCAGAATGAACCACAACACCATGTTCATCATCATAAAGGAACAAACAGTCCTCAGCATCGGTTTGGCTCAATGAGGTTTTTTTTTTCTTTTTTTTAAAATTTCACTATAAAAGGGAGCTCAACTGCACAAATGAAAAAGATATATCAGGGTTAGTATACACACACCAAGAACCTGGTATTTTTTTGCATCAATTCATTGTTTTCTTTGGTCTTTCATTGGATTTATTGACATTAAAAATGTAAAATATCAAAAATCATGTTCTTTAAAGAGCTGTCTCATCTTTCATGAGATGAATAACTACCAGAACATGTGTTCATTAAAGCCCAATAAAATCTGAAGGTTTTGTCTTTTCTCTGTTTTCTCTTGAGGATGAGGACATCAGTCGTCAGACAGAGCACATCTATTCCCAGTATGGCTTCACGATGGTCAGTGGCTCCCAGTTGTGTCCGTTGATGATCGGCCAGGGGTTGAAGTACGGGAAAACAGGCTCTCTGAATTTAGCATCATAAAAGGTGAAGAGGTGACTCATGTCTCCTGCATCGTAGAATGACACTTCACCACGGCTGTAGTCCAGATAGACTCCCACCCTCCGGGGGGGTTTGGATGGGTATAACAAGCTCTCCTCCTCTGTGTCGGTGCATGCTTCATACTCACTGATGCCCTTGTAGTTGTTCCTCAGCACCACAGTCCAGAAACCATCCTCTGGACACAGACTGATCTCGTCCTTCCTGTTAACGGAGGCTCGGGCCACGCCCAGACCCCACGCTATTTTATTGCCCACGTCCACCTCCCAGTAGTGTCTCCCAGAAGAGAAGGCCTCCGAGCCCAGGACGATGTTATAGCGGGTGAAGCGCTCTGGATTGTTGGGCAGGTTGGGCTGGATCTTCCTCACCTGGACACTGGTGCGACACGGAGACACCCACAGGCAGGGGTACGCTGTGTCTGGGTCAAGGGACACCGCTGCAACAGCTGAAAGAGCAAAGAATAAAAGACAATTGGATCAAGATGACAAAGACAACTCGTCAGCCATGACCTTCAAATTGACACTCAGTTGTTTGTGAAATGTGTGTAAGTTGACCCACATAAGAACATCATTCACACCCGTATATAAAATATAGATGGTCTCGATAGAAAGCTGTGATGCAATACCTCTGAGTCATTAAATCTAGCATTGCAGTCTCATGTTACACAACCACCCACAATGCATGATGACACGTCTCGGCTGAATGACCCTGATGAGTCTTTGAGGCTGTTTTATTAGACTGGAAAGGAATGAGAGTGATGATCATGAGGAAGCACAACTCCCTTCAAATGATTATTTAATAAACTATATTTGTTTAAGAATATTGCTTGACCTCTCATGTGACCTGTGTTGAAAAAACAAACTGCTCTTATCACTTGGATTCTTCAGGGCTTCACTTTAATATAGACATAAAGCCCTTAAATCCCTTCATCAGTGAGTCTCATGAGTTGGGTATGAAGGTGATTAATAAGCAGCTAGGCTGCACTTTATTTGTATTTGTATGTATTTCCCTTGGTAATCTTTGTGTCAGTATGTTTGAGACATCACACAGAGATGGTTGATACTCGATACTTCAAATAAAAACCAAAGCGGGAAAATGTCAGTGTGATCGCGATGTGAAGCACTCCTACTAGCCTCATTAAAGAGTTGCATAACGTCTGATGTGGCTCTGCAGGAGCTTTGAAAAATTTATTCCAAGTGGGATTTGGAGTCTGCACAAACTGTGTTACATTGAAATCCTGCAAATTTGCAGCTTGATTTGTAAAAGATATCTCAGCCTCTGCACCAGTTCTGGCTATTCTTCAGATTTAAGATACGCTACTAGTCTAGATTTGTGAGTTTGAGGGTGATACAACAACCATGAATATGACTGAGTGAAGCAGTTTAGGAAATGAAACATAGCAGAATGTCTGGTTCATTTTTGTAAGTACTATGTTGCATAAAACTGTAGCAGAAAGCAGGTTATAGTTCTGCTATTCTCGGTTAACCTGAGTTGGTAATAGCAGCGGGACAAAAATCACAGAGGAAAGCTGGAGGTAAAGTAAAGGCTGGGCGAACTATAACTGCAATATGATGCAATAATGAACTCATGATAAAGCTTATGTTATAGTGTGTGTGTGTGTGTGTGTGTGTGTGTGTGTGTGTGTGTGTGTGTGTGTGTGTGTGTGTGTGTGTGTGTGTGTGTGTGTGTGTGTGTGTGTGTGTGTGTGTGTGTGTGTGTGTGTGTGTGTGTGTGTGTGCGTGTTGATGCTGCAGCCGGTGAACGGGTACAGCTGGGTCGCTGTATCCATCAAGCTCGGTACACAAAGACTGCGAGCTGCAGATGGTTCCAGTGGGTCACCGTGTTTATTTTATAGTTCGTAAAAAAGCATTTTTGAGCATAGTTTTTATAATCCTTATCCCTGGGTTTAAATTTATGTTCACATTCATGGATACACTTCATCGCATAAAGAGGCAGTAATAACATATCAGATCAGCTATGGCATTCTAAACTGTGTGTAGGCCGATGCAAACCTTGTCCACCCACACGCTGCCCACAGAATTAATATTTCTGAGCTGGAGACTCACATCGGTATTTCACTTCACTTCAGATCCGCCTCGTAACAACAACAACAAGATGAATCCCCATGATGGTAGATCTAGATCCAATAAAATAACATCTGGCATCATTAAATTAATTTATATTATTTTGGAATCAAATGTGACAGTAAATCACTCAGAATACACATTTGTACCTGGATCCATCTCAAAATGTATCCTTAGGAAAAAATCCACTCTTTTGCAAAATTTCACCAAAATCCATTCAGAACTTTTTGAGATGAGCAATCAACAAACAAACAAACCAACAAACAAACAGAGGTGATCACATAACCTTCTCCAACTCTAGGTGACGGAGGTAAGCAACATTTGAGCCTCACCAATCCTGTCTGCTTGTTAGAAGATTTAAATTATCAATGAAGTTAACCTGCTGCTCCTCACGAGTGAACGTACACAATGTCTCTCATTAAGGGGAAATGTTTGCTTTACCATTAGTGGAAGACACTGCAGGTTATGTAACTAACATTTTCTTCATTAAAATATTATTTAACTAACCTGCATCTAATGATTAATTTTTAGGACCTGGCGGACCTGATTTCTGGTTATAAATATAAACCATGCCTGTTTCAGTGAATGGTGTTGGTAAAGTGTTCTTGTGCATTCAGAGTGATAAAGTTAACCGGGTTAATACAGACTCATAAGACACATTCTATTCAAAATACCACTACAAACATCCCACCTCCCTCCCACAGGTTCCTGAGCATTAAGAGTCTTCATACCTGGCAGGACAATTGAGCTCATCTTCCTCCAGGTCCTGTACTGCAGGGGCCCCATGAAGTCTCCTGACTGCAAACTGACATCCACATCTGGGGGCCGCTCGAACAAACTCTCAGCCCTGTTGGAAGGAAAAAATATATTTTTTAAAAAAAATTTAAAAAACAAAACAGAATTATTTCCATAAGTTGAACTATTTCAAAAACTTTTTTATATTTTTCTTTCCATAATCAGTCCTTTTAAACCTGTCAAGCATTAAAATTCTCAAGTAATCACTAACGCAGGATGGAGGTGTTAATATTCTGATACAATAACCACTGTGCACCATTAAAATTAACAGTTTATTTTTATTCCAGCTTCTTAGCAAGGAATGTATAAAATCAGAAAAGTGTAATATAGTTGGAATGGGAAAGAAAGTAAGAGCTACTGTTAAAAAAACAACAAAAAACAAACAAACAAACAAACAAAAAAACAGCTGACTTGAACTCATCCTTGAGATTACTCCTCCCTGTGGTCACTAGAGGACGTGACAATAACAATGAGCCACAACCATCTTCTATATACCGTATTGGCCCGATTATAAGACGGTGTTTTTTGCATTAAAATAAGACAGAAAAAGTGGGGGTTGTCTTATAAGCAGGGTCGCCAATACGGTATAACTATAAGAATAAAATGCCACGTCATCCTTACTTTCGGCATTCTAGTTAAGCCAACAGTCACACAGAAACTGAGGGAGAATTCACTAAATCAGACTTTGACTTTGAGATGAAACGACTGAAGCTGAATGTCCCTGATACGGTTATGGTACTCACCCTCCAATGAAGTCTTTGATTCCCTGAGATTAAAACATAAAAGAAGCTTGTGATTAGAAAATACTTCTCTGCAGACATTTCAGAAAATATTGTCGACACAGTTCGATAAAATTCATTAGCTACCAGCTGTGTGCTTCCTCTTGATTTTTCATCCTATCCAGCTGTAAAATAAAGAATGGGTGTTCTCCCTTCATCCCATCCCTCTCCTCCCTCACCTTCAGTTGGTCTGGGTTTTCTTCTTCTCTCAGTTTGCTGCAAAGCTCGTCGGCCGTACTTTCTAACTGGCTGATTTGCTCTGTGGTCTTAGTCAGCGCCTCCTCCAGTTGGTTGAGTTTCTCCTCCTTCTCCTTCTTCAGCTTCTCTTTAATGCGCTCCTCCTCCTCAAGCAGAAACGCCCTCAGATGACCAAACTCTGCAGTGACCTGCTCCTCCAGATCTCCAGCCCGCTCCTGAGGATTCATGATCAGTAGGATGATAGATAGACAGAGAGATGGATAGAGAGATAGAGATACTTTATTAATCCCGGAGGAAATTGCACATATCCACTGCTCAGGCATTACATAATGAATAAATACTGGATAAACACCAGGAGAAAAAGAAACACTGACACCAAAGGACATACCACAACACATACACTACACTAACAGACACATGTAGCATTAACAGGACATATACTAAATTGTAACTAAAATATAAACAGTATAACATTAAATAAAATAACAAATAAAAATAAAAAGTGCAAGTGAAAATAAGCAGGAGGCCCACATGGTGGGTAAGGTACACCCTTCTTACAATGTAAAGCGTCACTATCTAATGTCACAACATCTAATATCTATCTAATATCACAACTATAATATCACAACATCTAATATCTATTTCACAATGGTCAAAAATATAAGGTGTCACTATCTAATATCAAAACATCCCAACACCTTGGCCCCACAACACTGCAGCACAGGCTGACATCCCATCACCTCCATTCAACCCCGTGCTGACCTCGCCACCTCCCCCCCGCTCCTCCTGAGAGAGTCATTGTACCCCCTGATGGCACGGGGCACGAAGGAGGACCTCAGCCTCTCTGTGGAGGCGCTGTGTGACAGCAGTCTGCCGCTGAAGGTGCTCCTCCGCTGGGAGAAGGTGGTGTGTAGGGAGTGGCTGGTGTTGTTCATGATAGCCCTGAATTTAGACATGGTCCTGCTCCCCAGAACTGTCTCCACAGAGTCCAGGCTCAGCCCGACCACTGAGCCCGCTCTGCGGATGAGTCTGTTCAGACGGTCCATATCTCTTTTCCTGGCCCCACCACCCCAACACCCAATGGCGTATGACAGCACACTGGAGACTACAGACTGATAGAACATGAAAAGGAGCTTAGGACAGATGTTGAAGGAGGCCAGCCTCCTCTGGAAGTACATCCTGCTCTGCTCCTTCTTGTACACACAGTTGGAGTTGAGTGACCAGTCCAGTCTGCTGTCTAGCTGCAGTCACCTCCACCTCACTGCCCTCGATGATCACTGGCTGTGGAGAAAGGGGTGCCCGTCGGAAATCCAGCACCATCTCCTTCGTCTTGGAGACGTTGAGCTGGAGCTGGTTCTGTTGGCACCACTTCACGAAGTCAGCCACCAATGCCCTGTACCCCCCCATCACCCTCCCGGATACATGCCACAATCGCAGTGTCATCGGAGTACTTCTGTATGTGGCATGTATCCGAGTTGTGCTTGAAGTGGGCTATCCTCAGGCAGTCTCACTTCCTGCTGGGCCTTCCTCATCTCCTCCGTGTTCTTGCTCCTGAACGCCCGCTTCTTCCTGTTCAGGACAGCCTTGACTTCCTTTGTTACTCAGGGTTTGTTGTTGGGGTAACACCTGACTGTCCTGACAGGGGCCACGGTGTCCACACAGAAGTTCATATAATCTGTAAAACACTGAGCTGCCCCCTTAATGTCCTCCCCACTTGAGCCCACAATAACATCCCAGTCGGTGGTCTGGAAGCAGTCCCTCAGCATCTCCTCTGCTTCCGGGGACCACCTCCTGACCTGCCGTGTTGTTGCTGGCAGCCGTTTCACCAGCGGGATGTAGGTGGGCTGAAGGTGCACTAAGATATGATTTACCTAGTGGAGGGAGGGGGGTGGTAGTATATGCCTCCTTAGCATTAGCGTAGAGCAGATCGATGGTTCTGTTCTTCCGTGTGGGACAGTCTACACACTGGTCCATTGTGGGGAGAGATGAGTCCAACGTGACGTGATTAAAGTCACCGGTGATAATGACGAGCACCTCTGGGTGCTGGGTCCGAAGAGCAGAGGTGGTCCCACAGATGGTCTCTCGTGCCGTCCCAGGGTCCGCACGTGGAGGGATGTAGACGGCGAGGACGATGACGTGTGAGAATTCACGCGCCAGGTAGTAGGGTCTGATGCTAACACGGTTACACAGTGTTGATTTCACCCTCAAATGTCCCGGATGGCACCATCTATCATTGGTATAGACGATTAATCCACCTCCTTTCTTCTGTCTATGGAGGAGAAGCCGGTTAGTCCGACGTTCCCCATGTTGACGGAGGGCTTGACTCTCCTCCGGTTAGCGGCTCTAGCCGTTAGTCTTGCCCTTTCAACGCTCGGCAGCCGCGATATCTTCGTCGGAGCTCAGCGCAAATGAGATCACGTGTTGCTGTGTCTCCTTTGACCCTCATGGACATCAACTCCTCCTTGGAGTACACTAGCCTAGTGATATACTGTACATTATCTAAATTTATGTTAAAATAATAAACACAGAAACATAGAAAAAAACGCAAAATTAAAGTCCAACAATTTCGCTCAGAGCAGAGGAAACTGCTGCCTGCTCGCGCATGCGCAGAGGAATCCTCTGTAAAGGTTTGACCATAAACCTGACATTACACTGGAATGACACATTAAACTGCTAAGTTTAATGTGTCGTTCCTTACTTGTGAACACTTGGTTTCAAGTGTTTTATGTCAAAATATAATAAAGAAATAACAAATACAGGCATCCATCAGCCTCACCCCAAGGCCCAAAAGGATTTCTAGGAACTCAGATTGACATTACTCAAGGTCTGATTCAACCTTCAGCAACTTTATTTGGAAATGTTGAGGCAATTTCCTGAAGATAATCATTATCATCAATATCAACATTTTACATTTTAGAACTGAGAGGCCAAGACATTTGTTCAAAGACATTGTGCAGTGGCAAACTTCCTTGTTCACCCACATCCTGTCATGAAGGAGAAACAGAAGTTAAAAGTAGTGAATGTGCAAATCAATTGGGTCAAACAGCAGCTGACGGCAAGCGCAAGAAACACACACACACACACACACGCACAGAATAGACAAAAACAGCTTGTGGAACGTCACGTCAGGAGTGAGGGGCTATCTACAGCAGCAGAAGATCCAAACAGGGTTTATCACACACACACACACACACACACACACACACACACACACACACACACACACACACACACACACACACACACACACACACACACACACACACAAGAAAATCTATTTGCAGTGAATACTGAAGTCATAGGAAGAACTAAAATGACCCGAAAACCTGACCCCAAAAATGTGACAACTGTGCTCGTGTGTGTGTGTGTGTGTGTGTGTGTGTGTGTGTGTGTGTTTTTGCGTGTGTGCGAGCTTGCAAACTATTTCTAAATGCTGTGTGTGTGAGTTTGGTATGTGTGTGCATGTTTATGAGTCATCTGTCTTTTAGTCTGACAGACAGGTGAAGCTGTGGAGGAATGTATGGCTACCAGAATTTCTAGTTCTGGTTCTACAATACGTGAACACAAACATTGGTGTCTTCAAGGCACTTTCTTTTCATTCTTCTTTCTTTCATTCAGAGACAAACAAACAAACCTTAATGAGGAGGATCTTTTCATTGGTCTGCCTTTGGAAGAGCGTGGCCTCCTCCGCCTGCTGTTGCACCCGTTCCAGAGCGACGGACAGCTTGTCCTACACAGGCACCAGACAATGACCACCATTAACACTATGTAGTAAAGATGTACAGCAAAACCGGATGACACCATGGAGGGAAATGCTAATCTGATTGGTGCCTCATTCTGAAGAACAAGACATTATCTTTAATGGAAATCATATGATCCCAAACTCTTCTGTGCCACAGGGTCAAAGAAAACGGGAAGTCAGCTCCAGAAAAACAAGCTGGCAGACACCAGAGGCCTCTCACAGCAGCTCTTTAAACAAGAGGAACCTTTTTAAGTTCAGGAGCTCACAGTGGCCTGCTGAATTCCTATAAAACACAAAGTACCCGAGGGCTACCAGGGTAAACAGGGAGTCCTCTTAAAAGATAGAGACAGAGAGAAAGAGAGAAGGAGAGTGTCTCAATGAGACAGGAAAGAAAAGTGTGTCAAACTGGATGTCCTTATAAGTCCAAAGAGAGGAACGTCCAATGAGCCTGACACTCCCTGAAACTTGAGAAATGACTGAAGTATGGAAGTAAGACTCCAAAACTGATGGAACAGCGCCATACCTTGTAGTTTTCAAAAGCCTCGGTGATAGGGATGACATTGTGGGTCTTGTGGTCCCGGGACATTCCGCACACCAGACAGATGGGCAGCTGATCGTCCTCGCAGTAGAGCTTCAGCTTCTCCTCATGGTCCTCGCACATATCCGTCACCACCCGAGGCCAGTGCCCGACGGACGAGGCCAGGCTGCTCATGCTGGACCCACGCTCCCATTCCACCGGTTCCTCCAGCGCGCCGTCCACGTACCACGACGTGATCCCCGGAGAGGCCGTGTTCATGTCCCTGGCTTTACGCACGCTGTCCACGACGTTACACAAAAGAGAGTTCGGTCGTAGTTTACGCGCACACGACTTTCTACACTTGGGGCAACTCGACACTTCGTCCGCCTTGGCTTCCCAGCACTGGATGATGCACACTTTGCAGAAGTGGTGGCCGCACTCCAGGATCACCGGATCATGGAAGAGTTCCAGACACACGGGACAGGTGAGCTCCGTTTGGAGCTCCTCAAGCGCGTTTGCCTCCGCCATTCTCGGTCGCAAACATGTTCCTGAAGAGTCGTTCTGTGCCAACAACACACTTCAGCAGCAAATACCAAACTCTTCCGTTCTAGTCAGAGACAGAGGGAGTGGTTTGAAGTTGTCAGCAGAACTTTTTTTTTTTTTTTTTTTTTCCACGGAAGAGACGCGGGACTTGCAGCAACAGGCTCTGCGCCTTCTGCGTCTGGTCCGCGACGCAACGTCCAGTAATTATTATCTGCCAGTCAAACACAAGGAGGAACCCCCGAAATGTTAAAATATCAAGACAACAGTGTTAGTCTGGATCTCATGTGTGAGCCTGGTGATTCCAGGGGCGTTGTGAAAATAAAAAGTTCCAGGGGCGCGGTCCCTTATCACCCATCTCATGGTAAAATAGCCTGAACCATTCAGCAGTGCTGCTGCTGAAACCAACACTATGGTAAAAAAGAAAAAGAAAAGAGGTTTTAATTTTGATGCAAACCTGCTTCCAAATATACGCTGTGAACAGAGGTGGTTTCTCTAAGAATGCAAGAGGAGCTCAGCTTCCCCTAAGCTAAGAATTTATACTATTGTTGTGTTAACATTTCATTGACTACAGATGTGCTCGAACACGCTCACCTGGAAGACGAGTTCATTCAGAATCAGATGCTTATCACAAGTGGACTGACTCGACTTTTAACTTCTAATACATTCCTGTAACATCAGTGCGTTTGCCTATAGAAGCCCAGCACCCATTCACTTCAACGTGACTGCATGGGACGATTTTTATTGTTTTGATTTTTATTTTAAGCGCCTAAAAACCTTGATGATCATTAGATAAATGTCATGATGCGGGTGGTCTCTGGGGGTTGAACCGTGGGATGGCTTTGGCCCAGACGGGCACTGGGATTCCACGTAGTGACCAGAGGATCAGGCCAGAATTTACATGTACTGTACTGTAATACATTTTCAGATGGATGCCAACAATGAAGTCTTTGAAAGACCAGCAATCTCCACTGACTTTCCAGGATACTGTATTGAACTTCCTATGAAGAGGGGAAAATAAGATGAAAAGTAAAATACTTGCACCCTTTTCTTCAATTTATTTAAGAGAGGAAATAAACAGTCTTTAACAGCTGTTTCTATGTACATTTGATCAATTTAAAAACACACTGCTGTTTTTTTCTTCACACATTCTGCCCAGGATGTTTGCATTGTTTGAGAAAGATAAACTGAGCACCATTATTTTCTCAGGTGAGACATTTTGTAGTTATTAGTGCATCCACCATTACCATTGATTACAGCAATAATCCTCCTCCTCCTTTTCCTCCTCATGGACTGGTACAAACTCCAGATGTCATCCTGGTTATGACCCACTTATTCAGTCTGTGGAGGAAGTTCATGCTGTTGCACTCATTCAACAATTCACACTGGTTTTCAGTGGGATTCAGGATGGAGTCGAGAAACATAAGATCATTCATCTCAAGGATCTGAATATTATGGGCTGCTACACATGATTGACGAAGGCCGTCTGTCATCGACCCCGTTGCAACGTGAGGCTGGCGTAACAACACTATTGTGAAATGATGAGCATTCATTACCTGGTGAGGTGCCAATGACAGCATGCTTGGCATTTTCATAAAAATTCTTTAGAAATCCCTTCCTTCAGTCTTTGTTGTTCTTTAATGGGGGGGGGGGGTTAACAAGGGAGGGGTCATCTGGGATTACTCCAATGCAGGGCTAGTTTTGGTTTCTCTAATAAATTGTGACAAAAACTGTTGACAAAAACCAGTCAAACATGTTCAAACCTCACTATGTTGAGAATTCTCATAAACCCTGTCCCATACACACACACACACACACACACACACACACACCGCCACTCACACACACACACACACACACACACACACACACACACACACACACACACACACACACACACACACAGATGTGCATTACAGCATTAAAAAAATCTATCCATTGGAGAAATGATCACTAGTTCTGTGGTTATGAAGCAGCTCAGGCGGTAGAGCGGTCATTCAGTTTGTGAAGGTTTGGTGGTTTGAATCGCACTTCATCTCACTCACTCTATGCCTGGTGTCCTGAGACAAAACACTTCACCCACCCTGCTGTTACACTACATATTTCAATCCATCATTCATTTTTTGTCAGAATTTTTCATCACCAGTCTACAACAGTTTGCATTAATTTTCTCTTTACATTAAAGATTAGAGTTCTTATCGGGTGCTCTCATGTGTGGCTGCGTTGTCAGCAAAACACCAACCTATGCTAAATATTTACACATATTCACTGTGTGTTTGAGGTAAGCAAACCAAACTATGGTTTTGTTTTTGTACAACATTAGCCTGTATTATTATTCTGAACATCTGCTCTCAAAATTAGTGAAATTTAATTTAATTGTAGTTGTACAACCTGATAAATAATAATAACAGTAAAGACTAATTCCTATTAAAGTTTATGGATCTGTTTAAAAAACGTTACACACAAACCATATGGATTCTTATGCATTTATAACAGGTGAATTTCACACACCTTGCACCTGATGAAACTTTGGGCTATTATGAAGCAAAACATTTAAGAAAATAATAAACCACGTTGTTGCTGCGTACATGTAAGTCATTGGTTTTGGTTCCCTGTAATGAAATATATTTAAGCATGTAGGATTGTTGAGCCAGATGCAATAACTTTATGTGATTGTGATTTCGATGTTGCTTTGGACATTTTTCAAAGAAGCCAAATAAAGAGAAAGATATAACTAGAGAGGGACTTTTCCCTCATGAAATTAAAAATACAGTCCAGCTGGAACAAAACTTTTCCTGCTGCTGAATAAGCACCTCTGTGTGTGTGGAAACAGAAACTGTGGTAATTCCTGTTAATCCACTGGTTGCAGCTCGTCACCAGTGATGGTAAACTCAGTGTTATTACTCATCCGGCTGCGTGGACGTGATTCCGATCAGCTCAGTGGACGTCGTGTTGCTGTCGGATGTAGTGTCCGTGGGTGCTCACTAGGTGGCAGTGATGAACCACTCACAGCTACACTTCTAGCTTCTCCTATTCTTGATCAAATAAAAAATAAGACCAATTTTTTAAACACTACCCATGATTTTGAATTGACAAAGAATAATAAGAACGAGTGAATGAACAACTGATTGAATTAACAAATTAACTTAATTAGATAAGGATGCTATATTATGAAATAAATTCTAAATCCAACATCACAGACCTGGATAAATATTTTTTACTGATTTAATTCGGAATAAATAGACTTCAAAAACATTTTTATAACCATGAATGCAGAAGGAATTTCTTTTTAATCATTACAAATTTATTAACTTTTAGTGGTGATGTTGGATAAACAATCACTATGTCTATAACAATAGTAGCTATTCACTGCAAAATAATGAAATTTCAGTCATTCCATTTATAACTGAGGATTTTCCACCAAAACACAAAAACAGGTAATGAAATAAAAAGCAACTGACTTCAAGTAAGACAGCAGTTGAGAAATAATGAAAATGCGGTGTTGAACTTCTGAATCTTCTTGAAAAGATTCTTGGTTGGTTAAAGAGGGAAGTTCTGGTGGGAAAAAAAAGACTCAAGCTAAATTTTATTAATTACTAAATGAGTGGTTGATAATATACCTCCAGGTGTCTAGAGTTCCTCTAGCTTTACAAACCTGTTGGAGTAGTCGCCAACTTCTACACAACCAACAACAAAGAAATGTATTGTCAGCTCCTGTGCTGCTCTGTATTCATCCTCAATACAGCCAGTCCTCAGTCGATCAGTGTGATGTGAACAGGACCTCTGGTATTAGTCCTGTCTAAGATACAAGAATTCAGGTCAAATATCAGCAATTATTTAGGTCAGTTTATGTTGTTGGGTCTTTTGCCTTACTTTACCTCACCAAATTATTAACATACTGTACAATACAATCAACCCCAGTTGACTGGCAAGAAAAAAGGATATACTAAAAATTTGCTTCCCAGAAAGCGCCTTTAACAGGAAGTTTGATAGAGACAGGGGATGGGGAGGGTTGAGACTGTCAACCAAAGGCTTCCTCTTGTTTTATATATAAGAGGATTAAGAGAATTCTCAGTGACAGCCAACAAAGGGTTTAACTCCACGACACTGATTGCACACAAAGGGATTAAAGGTTGGACTGAACTCTCATCAGTATCCAGTAGGTGTCTGCTGCCCTGCTGCTCAGGATGTCTCAAAGGAAGATGCTCCAACTTTCTGCCGGAGTTCTCCTGTTTCTCCTGCCCTGGTTTGGTGGATTGGTTTCTGGAGAGCTTAGCTACAACTTCTCTCAGTGTCTTGATTTCTTCTACAAAGAAACTCCACCAAAGGGTTTCCACGCAGCAGGATATCAGTCAATATGCCAGCGCTACAAAAACCAGTATCGCTTTGCCAGCCTGTATCACCGTCAGCATCGTGCACCGCTTTACTCAGCATACAGGCTCAGTCCTACAGATGGGAAGCGGCCCCGTACCTCCTGGATGTATGAACCACAGGTAAACAGGAAAACTGCATGGGGCATTCAAAGGCAGCCAGTATTTTACTGTGATTGTATGAAAGAACAGCATTAAGAATATTTAACGAACAAAACATTCCAGTAGCTTCTAAACTGAACTTCTAAACTGTGTCCTTCTCCCTTTGCCATGAAGTTGGTGTTTTCCCATGCTAGCCCAGAAATGGAACCCTTCCACATTCCAGTGGACCAGAACGTGATTGATAGTCAGGCTGTGCTTCTGGATTACAAAAACTCAAACTACACCAAAGGCCATCTCAATCCCAGCATGCACCAGGGGACAGAAGAAGACCGTGAGGCCACCTTCACCCTGACAAACATCATCCCTCAGCGAGCAGGTTCCAACTCGGGCCCCTGGAATCGACTGGAGAACGAGGTGTTGAGAAAATTCAAGGCCTTCTGCAACGGCTCAATGTACGTGATAACCGGAGCCATGCCGTATACGTCTGGAGCTCGATGGATCAACAACAGAGTGTCTGTTCCTGAGTACATCTGGTCTGCCTACTGCTGCCCGTCCTACAGCACCAGCCTCCCCAAGTCTGTGAAGTCCTTTTTCCCCTCGTATGCTGCAGTCGGAAGAAATGACCGTGACAGTGGGGAAGAGATTGTGCCTGTTAATGTCAGGATGAAGGCCTCCATGAGGGGCTATGATGTGAGGCGGATGTCTGTGGAGACCCTGGAAGGCATCCTGAAGCAGAGGCTGGCCGTGACTATCAGTCTGTTTCAAGGGGAGTGTCAGTAGCAAAGGGTGAAAAGGTTTTTTTTTTCTGAAACCAAATCATTAATAACAGAGTTTTTGTGACAACCAAGTGTGTGTTTAACCAGGATAAAATGATGAATTCTTGATCTCACTAATAAAAGCAAACTGAAATGATTTTCCGAAGAATAATTATAGTTATATATACAGTTTACACATATAATTACAATTACTGTACTGTATATTTTTAAAAAAAACAACCTAACCCTGATATCCTTACAAGAAAAACACCTATTTTCTGGTTTGTATTGATGTATGAACCATTGATATTATAGGAGGCGATGATGCTAAAGCTAATTGCTAGCCTTTATTACAAGCTGCCTTGTGTGACTCGTTTTCATTGAGTTTATGTTGTTGGCGACAACCTGGTTTCCCCAAAAAATTGAAGTAGAACATTTATAAAAGATATTTTTTCCTATCAGAAAACTATGTAAACAAAAAAGACCTTTAGGTTTGGTGCTGAAATATGGCCATATAATTCACATATTGTTTTCAGACAGGTCATATTAACAGTTCTTCCATCATCTTAATTAAATGTGGTTGATAAAATCTAAATGTACTTGTAGTTACTTCTATCATTCAGAAGTTGAACCCACTTCATATGGTTACGTGTCCTTTTTGGGCATTTTTAAAAAAATTTTTATATGACAGACATATCATTTTATTTCCTCTAACTACATGACTATTGACAGAACAAAGTGCTTTCGTTTTGGCATTTAGTTTCTTTAAATTGGTGCCCACTGTGACCCACATGCATTGGGGTGAGAAACAGATCTAAAGCTTTTAAGTGCTGCAGCTGGAGTTCCTGAAGTGAATGTCAGTAAGCAGGAAGTCCGTAGAGAACCGAGGAAGCTGAAAATGCCGATATGTTGAAAGGACACAGACAAATGTCTTTGTTGAAATCATCTCATTTACCTGCAGATAATTAATCCCTGACAGCCAGAGATTAGACTGAAATTGGTGAATTGAAGTATTTATTTAATGACATGACTTTAACACATCCAAATACTGTGTAGTCCATTTTACTGTCAGAAACAAATGAGAGCATTAACCTTGAATTACAGAAAGACTACAATGACTGAAAGTCATAAATAAGTACAAGCTTTACATACAGATGAGATTGTGTCAAATTTAGGTCAATGAAGATCTAACCATGATTTCTTTTCTCCTAGAGAAGCACAATGTACACCTGGTTTTCTGTTAGCTTTGGATCTTTGCCTTGTTTGTGTTCTTATTCAATAGTATGAAAGGCAAAATCAAAATGAGCATCAACCAGTCACATTGACATCCAAAGTTCTACCACATTCAAAGGGGAGCCTGGTGTTTTACTTCCAGTTCTGTCAGACGTAAAGGGGAGGCTCTAAAAACACTGATGGTTTTTCAGCTGCTCCACATCACTAAAGCCACTCCCACAGTTGGCGCACTGAAGTGTCATCTTTTCACTGTTGTGTATGAGTTGGTGTCTCTTTAAGTACTCCACGCGACTGAACCGCTTTCCGCACGCTTCGCAACCGTACGGACGTTCGCCCGTGTGAATCCTCTGGTGCCGTTCCAAGTTCCCCAGGCGGCTGAAGGTGCGTCCGCACTGAGGGCAGCGGTGCGGCCTCTCGCCCGTGTGCACCAGGTGATGACGCTCCAGCGAACGCGAGTGAGTGAAGCGCTTCCCGCAGATCTCGCAGCAGTGCGGTCGCTCGGCGGCGCAAGCACACTCGTGGTTCTTAAGCGCCCAAGCGTGGCTGAATGTGTTGCCACAGTGGGCACAAGGGAAAAAGCCATCCTCTGCACCATTGCTTTGTAGCTGAGAGCCCCCTAGTGGACAGGGGTGTTCCTCCAGCTCGGTGTCGGAGGAGAAGCCTCCTCCACACTGTGTGCAGAAGTGAAGCAGGTCCCCACCACTCTCCTCTTCCCCTCCACTCTTTTCAACGCTACCTGGCTCGGATAAGGGTGGTATGAGCTCCGACTTTCCCTCGTCCACCGCATCCTCCCCAGTCACGACCGAGTCGCTCTCTCTCAGCTTCTTTGACCAGCTTAACCTCAGCTCCACTCCGGCCCTCATATTGTCTTTTGACCTCCCTTGCCCCATCTGGTCTTCTCTCTGCAGGGTGGGCGGCTGAGAGTCTCGCTCTCCATCCTGCTCCATTCCATCAAGGCCGATGTATTTGGGGGCCATGCTTATCTTAGAACCTCGAACCGCCTCGGAGTCAGGGCTGACTGGCTGGGAAGCCGTCATGGCAGCCTGCTCCCGGCCTCTCTCGGCCCTCAAAGCAGATTCCAAACCCCTCAGCTCATCCATGGTCATTCCTCCTGCAGATGGCTCTGCTGAGCCCACCTCCCAGTCCTCCTCCTCCTCCTCCTCTTTCTCTGCTGGTTGAACATTTAGAGAACTGTCCGTCAAGTCTCCTGAGAAGACAGCGAGCACGGAAGAAAGATGTGACAGAGAGAGAGAGCAGGCATTAACAATCTGAACACATCTCTAACTTCACCCCCTTAAACTGCTGTGCCCTCATTACCTTCGCTTGGAGTCCTGGAGCCGGTGTGGAGGTTCTTGCTGGGTGGTCGAATCTTTAAAGCCTCTTTGATTAGGTGAAGAGATGCTGGTTGATAGCCCTCAGTTTGAGCAAACTGTTACGAGAACCAATCACACATAACTCTTAATGTAACAAGTTAAGGTCGTTCCAACTATAGATGTTTATACACCTAAGAAGTAAGCCACGGGATTGGTTATATTTATTTTCACTTATTAGCCATAAATGAAACCTTGACATTACTTTGTTGGGAGGCCAATAGCAGATCCATGTTTGCTTTGAATATTCAAATGCAGAAGAGGAGTGGATCTGTGCCGTGCCACTAGGAATAGCAAACAGCTTTTCACCTCTGCCATAATTCTGACTAGCTAAAAGCATGCTCTACTAGAGCTGCAGAGAGCCTCACTCATCTAAAGCTAAATACCAAATCAATGGCTCTTCCTTTATCCACTACATTTCTGAAAGTGGTTTGATGACTGAACACCAGTAAAACTCTTTCTTTTTCTGTTTGCGTTCTTTTCTATTCTGTATGAAGCTGCTGAGCAGAGAAGGGATGCTGTGCCACTTTCTCCTCCTACTCCTCCTCTTCCTCTGAGAAAGCCCATCTCCCTCACCTCCTCTTTGATGTTGGCCGTCTCCTCCCCCTCAACGCTGAGGCAGCCCTCCCCTTCCTTGTCCTCCTCCATCCCTCCCTCGTGCTCTTCATCCTCAGGGAACTGGATGAGGTACATCTCCCTGGCCTCCTTCCCACTCCTTCCAACTGCCATTCTCCCCACAGCTCCTCCGCCTCCTCCCTCTCCTCCGACACCACTGCCACCTCCTCCTTCCTCCCACACACCTCCAGGCCAGCCTTTGCCATAAGCTGCTGCTGGGCCTTTCTTTGACTTTCCTCCTGTGGAGAAGAAAGGTGGGAAGGAGGTGAGAGAGAATGAAGAGTGTAAAGAAGGGGCAGGACAGACGTGAGACATGAGGAGACGAGGAAGACAGAATGAAATATGGTAGGGGTGAGTGGGAGGAGATGATTAGGAGGTCAGAGCAGAGATGAAGGAGACGGGGGCGGGCATACGGGAGATGAGAAGGAGGTTAGGAGCAGCAGAGCGTATAAGGAGTAGTTGGGAGGATGGGGGAAGGGACAGGAAAAGGAGCAGAGAGGAGGAGCAGCGGCCATGATGAACGAGTGAGGAGGGAGGAGGGGAGGGTTGCAGAAAGACAGACGAGAGATGAGAGGGAGGCAAACGGAAGAGGGATAAGTGGAGTTGGTAGGGCTCAACAGGAAGAGGAAGAGGAGGATGAGAGGGAGGACATGTTGAAGGAGAAAGAATGATGTACACGTGACAACAGGAGAGACAGAAGAGAAATGGAAGTGGAGGGGAAGAGTGTAATTACAGTGATGGTGGAGAGGAGTGGGAGAGGAGGAGGTGGGGAGAGTGTGAGTGTACAATGTGATGGAGGAGAGAACAGAGCAAAAGGAGGTGGGGGCAGGGAGAGAGAGGGAGGGAGGAGGCGAGGGCGTGAAGGAGAGAGGAGCAGGAAGGGGAGGAGGTAGAATTGGAGAGAGACGAGAAGGAGGCGAGAGGGGGGGAGACGCAAGACAGGAAGGGAGGGAGGGAGACAGTGTGCAATAGCACAGAGGAGTGGGAGGGACAGAATGCAGCGGAGAGATAGAGAGGAGAGGGGGAGGTGAAGGACAGAGGGAGAGAACATGAAGAGGAGGCGGAGGAGGAAGGGAGCGAAGGGAGGAGGGAGGGAGAGCTCAGCTCTTGCCAGATGGTTTCCAACAAAACAAGTGCGTTTTCACATAAGCCCTGAATGCACGCTAAGAACCTTATTTCTAAATGCAATCACGCAAAATATGTTTTCAAAGTTTCTAATAGTAAAAGCAGCTTTTTATATGTGATGTAAACTAAAACTGATGTGAACCTGATTGTTTTGCTTGGAAAGGCTATCCTAAAATGACAGCAAATACTCACTGGCCGCTTCATATTTTCGTTTGTGCCTCCCTCCAGCCCCTTCCTCCGACAGCCCGGCGGTGCGGCGGTGGGATGCCCAGCCCATGCCGTACTTGCGTTCGGTTCTCAGCTTGTTCTCAGTGAGCCTGAGCCGTAGTTTGAGAGCCTCGTTCTCCCTTCTGTTGAGGGACAGCTCCACCAGGTAATCGTTCACCGTCTCCTGGAAGAGTTTGGTGATCTCACAGACCGAGGCTCGGATCAAGCTGTCCATGACAGCCGTCAGATGAGTCTCGAACGTGGACACCGACTCCTCCATCATGTTGGGCGACAGGTTCAGACCTGACGATGTTTCAATAACAATTTGGCTTTAGCGAGGACACGTGTCACGATCACAAGTAACACACAACAGTTTCCCCAAAGTTTCAGAGTTGTTAGATGTCACCTATTTAAACGTGCAATTTCTAAAAACGTAATATCAGCCTGTTTTTTCCAAATCAGCTTGAAGCTACAAAATCTTAATATCTACAGGACTGATCAGATCCAGTGGATCCAATCTGCACAGAAACATTTGAGCGTTCTATCTGTTACCACTTCAAATAACAATACTTTCGGTTAATGCCAAAAGTGCGGAAGCGATACTATATTCAAACACATCAATTCATGCCCTACAACTCGTTATATTGTTGAAATTATTTTAAATAAACATGATAAACAGTCAGTGTTCCGGTGGGAGCGGAGCAGCAATGCCTCCGTAGCGGCGGAAAGTGGTCGTGCTAGCTGCTTGGCTAATTTGGTTTTCGTATACGCACCGTTTTTTAGAAGGATATCCAGATGAATAAGTTGGAAGTAAAACTGAGACCGATGTTGCAAGTTCACAGTTGGCGTGTAAGCTTGTCCTGTAATTGTAAACACAGAATCTCCACGACAAAGGAAAGCGCCATCCAACTTCTGCCTTTTCTCCCTCAGCTACTGTTTCTCGTCGCCTCCTTCTGCTCTCGATGATGCTTGAGAGCAATGCGCATGCGCACTACCGTAATTACCCCAGACACAAGAGTTGCCGCACCCTGAAAATACATTTGGAATTTATTGAACATTTCTTTGTAATGTTGTATCTGTATTTGTAGTTATATTTATTGAGAAAACAATGAAATAAAAAATGTAAAAATAAATAAATAAGTGTACTTCGACATATCTCTGCATGGTTTAGCATGCAATAAATCATCTCCCACCGATAGAGGCGCTGTGGATTTAATAAATGACGTCACTGTCTAAAAGAATCACTCGATAAATGCTCCATGAGAGACTTCCGGTATATCTTGACAGGCTCTGAAGTCTTGGCCCAGTTCGACCAGCAAGAAGAAAATATAAAAGGAGAACATGCCGATGTTTGTAGTGAACACGAATGTGGCCAAAAGCGATGTGCCGTCGGCTCTGCTGTCCGAGGCCTCTGAAGAGCTGGCCAAACATATGGGCAAACCACCGCAGGTAGGACGGAGGCAAGCTCCGTTATGTCCCCCTGGGTCTGTGAGATCCCACTACTAATCCACACGTGTTTTTCACATATGAATGAGCATGACATGAAATGTTATAATCTAGTAGTAAAATGCTGAATGAGGCATATTGCCCTGCATTTTTATTTGTCATTCCGAATCAGACGTGGAGTTAATGTAGCCACAAGAGGAGTTATGCAATCGCAGATGTGCTGATGTTCGTAGAGAGCGTGGGTAAATGATTAATCACTTCACCACGACCACAGTTGAATGCAAATCTTAAACGTGTTACCGACCAATGTCACGGTTGTTCACTGTGGTATGTTGATGTGAAAGTGACGTAATGAAATGACAATTGAAGTTGAGGCAATTTCTTTTCCCTGCAATTATTTTAAAATAAAAATGTATGGGTTTTTTTTTTAGCTTCATACTCCAGTAAGGGTGTTAAGTTTTGTATTAGTTTGAATTTGAATGTTTAAATTCTCCAGAAAAATCACCAGGATGATGAATACTCATCCTCCCACAACATCAGATCTACATCCATTGTATCAACCCAGAATCAGGATAGACATACTTTCTGCTGCGCCTCAGAAGCAGATTCTGACTGACCATCACAATACAGTATATCTATAATAAACCCGCACATGCCAATAGAAAAAGGTTATTTAAGACTTGATGGATGTAAAACTCAGAAACTGTACACTAGTTTCACAGTTTTTGGAGGAGGATGACATCACAGTTCTTAGCCCGTCAGCAGTGAACACAGATCCAAATCCCACTGAAAAAGGGATGGTTGAGTGAGCAAACGTGACAGCATTACCTTCCTCCACAGTTTCAGCAGCAACTCATGACAGCTCTAACATGGACTGTCATCCCACATGATGACATCATCTGGAGGTGGTGCCAGTTCATGGGAAGGAGGATAACTGCTGTATCAGTGTACATGATGGTGTAAACTGTTGTTCACTCCATTGAGTCAGTGAAAAATGTATGGTGCTTACGTTTTTTTGCTTTTTGTTTTTGTTCCACATCCTTGATTAAAGATGAACTTAAAGCATTACATGGAGAACAAAACGTCATTCTTGTACAAAACAGGTCCCGGGTTTGATTCCATGTCTGTGTGGGTTCTCTGCGGGCTGTCCGGCTCACCACAAAAATAGATAATTCAGTAAAACAAAAAAACAGTCCAACAAAAATCAAGCATACATACAGCCTGAGCTACCAGTAAGTGGGAATGAAAAGCATGCTGAATTTGGGCGACAATAATGGGCAGAGGGTACTTGCGGTTACAGCTCACACAGTTGAGAACCCTAATTTCAGGACTTCTAAAACCAAAGCCGAACAACAAGAAAATTTTGACTTGTGTCCAGCTGAGTGATCCACTCTGGGTGTTGACTGATATGTGGTTTGTGTCTCTTGCAGTATATTGCTGTGCATATCAGCCCGGACCAAATGATGATGTTTGGAGGAAAGAAAGACCCGTGTGCTCTCTGTTATCTCTATAGCATTGGCAAGATCGGCCCTGTTGAAAACAAGCGATATGCTAAACTGCTGTGTGACCTGCTCAACAAACACCTGGGCATCTCTCCTGACAGGTAGCAAACACACACACACACACACACACACACACACACACACACACACACACACACACACACACACACACACACACACACACACACACAGCAATTAGTGCTACATATGATTTAATAGATAAACAGGCTGATTGAAATACACAGTCTCATTAACTTTTTTGTCTTTGTATTTCAGGATTTATATTAACTTTATGGACATGGATCGTGCTAATGTGGCCTGGAACAACAATACCTTTGGTTGATTTTAAATCAAATTGCTGAGACGTATGATTATTCCATGTTTTCTTCCTTGTTCAACTCAAGGAAAAATCTGAGGAGAAAACACACCTGATAATCCATTTAAAAATACTGTTTGACTGTCTTAGAAGCACTTACAAGGACCATTAACATTGTACTGATCTTTTTTAATTAAAATGCAATGAATTAAACTGTGTAGACTACAAATTAATTTGTTTTCTTGCCTGAAAGACTCAACATTAGCTTAGCTAAGAAAATTGTTCAACATTACTATGGGGATTTTACACAGTAGATATGTTTATCTCATAAATAAATGGGTTAATAAGAAGTAATGGCGATCATTCAATCATTTGTGACAGACAGTCCTGAAACACAAGCAGTAAAATGTAATTCAACCAACATTTATTTCATAATTTGAAACTGCTCACCATAGTGTTACATGGCAAATGTTTTCCAAGGAGAAGAAACCACATATTTGGCTTTGAATATGTCTGGGACCTGCCCGCAAGTTGTTGCCTGCTTGAGCCATGTGATTTATCTAAAAAAGGCAAAAGAATGAAATGTGGAAATACTTTTTGATCGAAAAGCTTTTGACTTTTGACCTTAAAATTCCGATGATTCCTTATGTAAACAGGAGAACTGCTCTGCAATGTGTTGTCCTGCTGCCGACTAATATTAATACATCTTAATGTGTGTTAAGAATGATGGCAATAGTTCTGATTCTTTTAGTCTGAAATAATTACCAAAACCATGCTACATTCCAACTCAGTCCCCCAAGTAGTCAACATAAAAACATCTTTGATCCGTGTTCCTAGTGGTCAGTAAAAAAAAATAAAAAAATTGAAATCAGGTGTTCATGTCTAATTTCAATGCTCATCCACATGTTGTTCCACCACTTTCATCAACAGCCAGCGCCAACAAGGCAGTTTAAAGAAACGGCCAGAAAGGAGACGTGAACAATAACACAGGATTTCATATTTTTTAATAGCTTCTCAAGGAAATTGTAAAATTTGTTGTTTTTCATGACATTATATCAAACAATACACTCTAACATCATGCCTAAGGGAAGTCATTGTTGCTTTCCAAGACTAGAATGTGACTTCCTTGTAGAACTTTTGTCAAGAGAAACAAAACATTAGAATTTGCGAGTGGTTGAGTAGTTTGAGATCTTGGTTATTATTCTTAATGCCAAAACCTAACTGATTTTCTACTGTTTTATTTTCTGTAAACGTCCGAGATTTGGGTTGTTTTCACCATGTAAGATAAGATGGACCTTTATTATGCCCACAGTGGGGAAATGTACTGAAATGAATGTATGTACTTTGCACACATACTTGTATTCTTAATGATAATAACGGACGCCTCCTGCCAGAAACACGCACTCTTTGCTATGATGGCGGAGAAACGATCCGCCCTACTATGGGTGTGATTAGCTTAGAGTAATGTCACTCTTACTATGACCTATCATTCCAATACCAACCAATATCAAATGCAGCGTAGGTCTTCTTTTTATTATGATTGTGAAGCGATAGAACGGAAGAGGCTGCAAAAAGCTTCCGTGTTCCTATAAAGTTGTTCGTCACGACGGAACTATTTACAAAGGCGGAACCTTTCCTTCTTCAGTAAAGTGGCGGGAATACATTTAGGGTGCAGTCGTTAAACCCTGGTTTAGCAGGAAATAAATGGATCTGCGTCTTTTATAGATGTCAGCTGTGGGTTATCTGGTCTATTGTCAATACTATAAAGTCTTTGAGTTCACCATTTTGTACAAAGAACAGGAGTTATTCTTGGATTAACGCTCAGTATTTCTTCCCGACAGGAGCAACGTTGCTTGGAAGCTAAGGTAGTCATAACTTGTTTTGTCATCGCAACGCATTCTAATATTACGGGAACGTAGCTTGAAGGGATGTATGCTTAACTTCTTTTGTTTAGTCTACACAGAAGACATTTGCTGGATAGTCCGTCGTAATTGCTGAGACGAATGTTCAGTACGAGTTTTTGTACTCGTACAAATAAATAAAAAATAAAATGAAACACATCCAGCCAACAATCCAGTTTTGTAGTTATGAAGTGTGTTTTGACTTATGGGCTAAAATACTTCAGACAGTACCGAGTCTCAATGTTTTGGTTTTTATCAGACAATTTTGTGGATGCATGGGGAGAAATCCAACACCCACATAGCTGCCTTTATAAACCATATCATCGACTTCATGCATCAGATATTTTTCTTGTTTTGTCTGTGTTTTTTAGGTGCTAAGAACTGGTGATTTGTTGACGTCACATCAACAGTTCTTTTGCGATCAGGCATCTGTAACGGGTGCCTGTCTGTTTCAAACATGTCCAACGCTCTCACAATGGTATTCAGGGCCCATCTGACTACAGCCATGGACTCGGTCCTACAGAAAGCTCTGCTGGAAATAATGAACATCTTTGAGAACACCCTTCAGGACCATCAACTGGTACTGGCTCAAAAAGAAGACGAGATCACTAAACTCAAAGTAAAGTTGCAAGCACTGCAAATCATGCGGACTGAACGTGGATCTGGACATGAGCAAGGCAAAGAAATGAACCAAACTCAGATGAATGAATCTCTACCAGAGCTTGTCTGCGAAGGTCCTCATTCATCCGGACAACCAGAGCTTGATAATATGAATCCTTTTGAGCAAACTTGTGATATTCCTGAAATTTATTTTGAAGGTAAGATAATAAAAATTTGCTCAAGATTGGTTAAATAATTATATTGATTATGATAAATGCGTACTGTGTCCACACCAGGATTGCCTACCTACCTACTGTATATTCTATCAGACTGCAAAATTGTGTAGCATTTATATACAGCTTTCATATCTGTCATTTTGGGTGTGTACAGTGCCTGACGACTGGTGTGCTCCCGTGGGCTGCAAGATGGCAATAAAAGAAGAAGAGACCGTGTGTCCCAGCGTTCCACTCCGCCAGCTATACATTCCTCTATCTCCTCTTCCACTTGTCAAGGAGGTATGTTACTGAAGAGGGAACTTGGGACGTAGTGACTTTATAATTTGGCATTGTGAATGACAATGGTGACATTTATGCTTGGTATTGTTTTCTTTGTGTATGTATTTTAGGTGGATAACTGTGTCATAGATTCTGACAAGCAGAAGAAAAGTCAAAGGAAATCCAAAAGAAGTGAGTTTCATTATCTATGAAGGTTTTCATTCATATTTTAGTCGGTTTTACTATATTAACAAAATGTCTGAATGGTCTAATATTAATAATATGAATGTGTCTAATATTAATAAGGATGATACACTTTATTCCTTTGCACTTTTCATATCATCCATGGGTCTTTACAGAAGCAACTAAATGGTTAATAATAATGATAGAGGTGTGAAATACTGCATATCATAAAAACATCAATCAGTTATGCTGATGGCAACTCTACACAGTGTTCTGTCGAGAATTGAAACACAAATTAATGTGAACTGTTGTAAACTTTGACGGGGAAAGGTTGGTGTCAGCACTCTGAAAGCTTGGTTACCCATCGTGGGGAGGACTATGGGTAACCAAGCTTTCTGAAGGTGGGAGAGAAAATGGGCATCAGTGGAAAATAGCTGAGGTAGACGGGAAGATGACACGGCCAAATGTGAAGACTTCACCAGCCATGTAAGGATGTACTTAACAGTTTACAGAGGCAATTTATTTTCTGGATAAACTATTTTATTTCTTCTTGTGTCTTTTACTGCCTGTCCTTGAAGCATTTTGTATATGTTTGTAATATACTGAATAATGTTTATTATCATTGTTGATTAAAAATCAGGTATTTTTAGTTTAACTACTAAGGACGACAGAATATAGTTTAAAAACAAAAACATGTATTTTCCCCCTGTAGGGAATATTAATTTGGGTACATCTACATTATGTGCCAGTGTGTCTCTGCTACTAGTGTTAATAGGTTAGGGTTACAACTGATGCCTTGCATGTTTTGTTTAGTTGTATGTTTACTTGCTGTGGCTGGCCTTGAAACACAGGTGCCATTGACTATATGTGCTTAGTGACATCTTGTAAAAGCAAATCACATTTTTGAAAATGAAAGTACAGTAATCAGTGCTCTTGGGAATTGAGGATTGGTTTTTCATACCATGACAACGTAGTTAAATAATAACAGTTAATAATAGTTGAGTAATAACACTGTTGAATTTTTGCCTTGATTTCTTTCACAGTTTCCAAATTAAAGGAGGGTGACAAAGAAAGTACACAAACAGGTGATCAAGCAACTCGTCAGAAAGTAGTAACAAATGACATGCTGCAAGAAATCAAACAAGGTGATACTGACATAACATGCAGTCCTAAAAAGCTTAGACGTGGAGAGAGAAAATTAAAAAGAAAAAGGGAAATTAACACACTGAAGAACGCAAATGTCCTGGAGTCAATCAGCCTGAAGTCAGTGGAAAACAACTCTGAAAAAAGGTTCACCTGTAAGTTTTGTACAGAGGTGTTTGACACACCATTTGACCTAAGTGTTCATGTACGATCACACAGGAAGTGCAACGGTTGCAAAAAACAGTTCACCTTTCCTTGTGCTCTTGTGTCCCATCAACGGCTTTGTGAAAAATTCAAGGAATTGTTATCAGAAGAAGTACAGTCTACCGAGACTCAGCCTGATGACAAAAATCCTTCTACATCAAACAATAAACTGGTTATCACCACGAAGGAAAAAACTCGGTCCTCTAACAGTCGCAATGCTTCTAGAAGAGGGCGCAAAACATCAGATTCATTTCTCCAGAAAGCTGAGTCAACCAAAAGGCACTCCTGTCCATTCTGCAACACGCGCTTTGATGTGTCTCACAAATTGAAAGTGCACATGCGTCTCCATACAGGTGAAAAGCCATATCCTTGCAGCATGTGTACAAAGAAATTTAGCACAAGTCAGTCGCTCAGAAATCACATCGTGAGAATGCACAAACACAAAGTGGATTCTAATGAAATACGCAGGAGCTTTTCATGGACCATGCCTATAGAGGCCATTGAAGATGAGGATTTGACTTCACCTAGCACCAACGCAGGTCAAGAAGTTAGTCACAATGAACTTGAGATGGAACGCAATCGAGACAAAACGCCACCTCTAACATGGCAAGAGATGGGTAAACGCCAAGCTCATGGTTTCATCTGCTTACTGTGTAAAGAGTTTCTGAAATCCAAATACTTTTTGATGAAACATTTTAGGACCCACACAACAGAAAAAGACAATGAAATATGTCCATAAAACTGCAAAACATCGTTCTCTTGCACAGCATAGCCTGCACACAGAAAAGTGATCAAATGTGAGAAGTGTGTGAGGAAATTCTGCTAACAGGCACAGCGTGATAGACATTGAAGTCTCATGTAAAGTGGTCTTATCTCCATGTGTAACTGATAATACCAATACCATTTCTTGCGTGGATAATGTACTGGTGGATGATGTCACCGTGATGGTAATGAGTGATGTCATTTATAAACACATTGTTTTTTGGAGTTTTATTGGATTTTACTACTTTAGGTGGCTGAAATTATGCTGCTCTGTTGTATTGTTGTTTTCCTGAGTTGTTGAGATGTAAACAAATTACAAACTATTGGTATGGAAACTACTGTACAACCTGTAAAAAAATTTGATACTGGTTTTTGTGAATGATAAATCAGTAAGACTTTTTTTAAATAAAGATTTTATGTGCACATGGACTCTGTTGACTACCTAGCTCTCATATTTTTCAATTATACGTAACTACAGGGCTGGGTACTGGAGGACATCTATCACAGTACATGTAATTTTATTTTGTAATGATAAATATTGTAATGCAGTGAATTTTTTGGGAAAGCCAATTAGGAAATAATTGATAGATGAAAATAGGATGGAGAGTTTTATTCTATTCATTGAGAATCTTGATGACATTGAAGGCCAAAAAAACCAACCATAAAGTCCAATATTGCTTTTCAGCTGACCAGTTTGTTTTGTACAAAACTGAACCTGTGTTCTGTGTAGTGATGGAAGAGCTACCACTGGAGAAACTACACAACTACTCAGTCAATATGTTATCATACAAAAAAACTATTGTAACTGTTGTAGTGTTGCATGTAATTTAACATGCCAAATGAATAAACAAATTTGTATACGTTCACATTGCAAGTCTCATTGCTTAAGTCTGTTTTCTGCATAGCTCTGATAGTTATTTTGATGATTCATAATAAATGACCTATGTGTATCAGACCAATGACAACAGCAGTCAGCAAAGGCAGAATCTATAGAATAGGCCAAATGACTCCCAGTATCACCATTCAAATTCATGTTGCACGACCAAGAATTGAATATGTAAATTATATCAATCAGACTTGAAAATAGACTTTTCTTGTGGGCGTAGTATTAATCACAGTTTATACAGGTTTTAGCATAATTTGAGAAACGGCAGCTCTCTGCCTTTCGGCTCATGGCTAGAGCTTTAAATCCAGGTTTGTTGTGTTGGCATTTTCGATGTACAGAAGGTCATCATTGGTTGTATGCCAGCAACCACTTGTGTTCTGGAATAAGCCTGAACAAAATTGTTTTGTATTTTTGATTTTAAATTTAAAAAAATTTTTTTTTAGTATATTGTAACGTTTTCATCATGATTTAAATAATGGCCATGCTTGATAGATTGGGCACATTTTTCAGTAACGTTAGTAAAACAGTTTTCCACGATCACTGCGTGACTAAAGTTTGGCAGTAAGTGACAGTACCAGAGAAGTGAACACGTCACAGGCGCCACACCTGTGTCTGCAGTAAATCTACAAATCTCGTCTGTCTTATCGCGAGATTTGGAACATTTCTTGGTTTACATACCAACCTGCTGGCTGGATGAACTGTTGCTGCGTCGCCTTCACATCTGAATGTGTTCGCCTGGGATTAATTTTATTAGTTGAAGAATATTGGTCAACGACTGTCAAAGATAACGCATCCTTTTTTCCCCCCGTTGTTTGCACATTGAGCTTGAATGCTAGCTGGAGCTAGACTCTCGTCGGTTAGTGTGTTTACACGTTAGCCTTAGGTAATGCTATCGGTAGCTTTTGTTGATACACCTCAATAACAACGTTATCATACACGTAGAGCTAGCTGGTTGTTGATGTAAATATACTATCTCAATGCATTAAACCCTAAATATAACAAGTTATGCATTTACTGAATACTCATAGCGTAGATACAATAGAAGATGAATGAGACTGCCTCGACAAAACAGTGTTATGATCTCCCTTAAAACCTTAGGTTGACCGTCAAGAGACATTGTCTGTAGATAGATTGGGCTCAAAGGCTGCGAAATAATTCCCATGGAAATGACGTAATTATTTCGCATGGCATCTTGTGACAGTTTATAGATGTTCAGTGGTATTTATAAGGTGTCCCAGAAGCTCCCAGAGGCCTACCATAGAGGGAAGCAGCGGTGTGGGTTCGTCAGTGACTTTAACAGAATAGCGCTGAAACAAAGGACGATGGAATCTGTGAGGACTGCGTTTCACGCTCAGCTGGCCGCCGTCATGGACTCGTTACTGGCGGCGGCCGTGTGCGAGATCGCCAAGATCTTCGAGAGCAGCCTCTGTGAACAGCAGGTGGCGCTAGCGCAGAAAACCGAGGAGATCTCACATCTCCGAAACAAGATGGAGAAACTGGACAGGAGGCAGAAGGTGAAGGGTGGAGGAGGTGAAGAAGGAGAGATGCCATCAGGAGACAGAGACACGTCAGGAACGGGTGATATAGTGATGCCATCAGTCACTGAGTTCATTGGCAACTTTGATCTTTATAAATGCACATTTATGTATTTAAAACACTTCCTCAAAGTCTAACTCATCATCTAAAGTTTAAACGATATGGTTTAGATTCTAAACCATATCGTACTTCTTGTATCATTTATCAAATATTAACCTATTTTTAATTAAGGTGAACCTGTTGTTTCTAACATAATGTTGACACTTGATCTAACACCTGCTTACTTGCTGATTTACCACACTTAAATTGCACAGGCCTGGACATGAAAGATGATGCGTCTTCTCACCCTGACCCAGTAGAGGGAATCAGTCCATCTATCAGTGGAGAGCTGAAAGAAGAAGACACAGGCGGAGAGGTTATTGGTGCTTCAGTAAAACTTGAGGTCAGACCCTATGATTCAGACTTTGCTGTCTATTGAAGATTTTATGATTTTTCTCAATGAATGAATGACATTTCATCTGCATCTTACCTTTGACTACTTGGAGTCTAAAGATCTGTGTTACTTCATAGCATGCTGTGTTACCACCTGCTCTGGGGTCCACCACAGTTCAGACTTCAGAGGGAAGCCCGGCTGCTGTGGCCCAGAGGCAGATCGAGTCTCTGTCTGCAGCCCAAACCAAGGACAAATGTAAGAAGTTATTGCATTATTATTATTTTCCTTTCAATGTTGAAAAAAGATGATTTGAAATCCTTTAGTATTCAGGTTATTCTATTTGTTGAGACAAATGTGTCCCTTTACCCCATAATATTTCTGCAGTGTCTGACTGGGATCAGGGCAGCCGCAGTGCAGAAAACAGACCCATCCAGGATCAAGTCTCCACTCCTTTTCTCTCAATCTCCCAGAGTGGACGTTGCTCCCCTAGGCCTGATCTAAGTCCAGCTCACCCAGGGGAATGGTTGTCAGGGTTAGATACCAATCAACAAGGTAGGGTGTCAAGTCTGGAGAACCTGCGGACAGATGGCACCGGCTGCTCCAGCACTGATACATCCTGTTTCCAACCTGGTTTTGGGTCTGATGAGAACAGCAACGAAGATGACAGTGGCTCATTCCCTTTCCTGGACCAGGAGCCTGAGAACCAGAACTCCAGTCAGAAGTCAGACCAAGGTCAAGGAGTTTTGCAGAGGGAGAGTGAGCAGTTTCAACCCCAAGCCCACCCAGGGGAGCCACCATGGAGACTGAGAGATGACAGAGGTGGGAGAGGTCCCATCAATCACACAAGGCGTGTTGCATCTTTTGGCAACAGAGACCCTCTCCGACCACAGTCCAATTCACAGCCTGTCATGCTCAGACATGCAAACAGTCTGAGTCACCCTGCACCCCCTGGTGGAGGGAATGGACGTCCTTACACTTGCCCATACTGTACCAAATGTTTTACCTACCCCTCTCATCAGCGCAGACACCTTTTACGCCACACTGGAGTCAGACTACATCCCTGTCAGTTCTGTGACAAGAGCTTCCTCACTCCCTCTGAACTTACGGTGCACACTCGCACGCATACAGGGGAGAGGCCGTTTGGATGCGCCCAGTGTGGTAAACGCTTTGCTCGCAGCGGGAATTTGAGAGCCCACCAACGGGATGTTCACATGGGGAAAAGACCCTTCGCATGCACAGAGTGTGGAAAGAGATTTGCCCACAGGGGAAACCTGAGGGTGCACAATCACAGAGTTCATCAAGGGGATCCCTACTACATGGAGGATCAGCAGAACCCCAGCATTGGCTCTAATCCCATTTGAGAAAAAAAAAAATGTATAAATGAAATGAAATGTGGGTTGATACTTATATTTTGTTTGCCAAAATAAAAATACACATAGTGTGTTTCAGAATTGAACACTTCAGAATTTAAGTTATTGGTTTATTTTATTTTTATTCATGTGGAAAGCAGAGAATTAATTATCAAATTTTATTACATGTCATGTATACATGGTTAAAGTATCTTTTATTTGAGGGTTTTTGTTTCATCACCAAAAAAGTTACACGACCACAAACTAGTGGTCATGTTCCAAGGTATGACTCGTATCTCAGATATTTGCTGTATGTCGAACAAAAATAGGGACAGGGTGACTGCTCATATCACAAGCTGCTACTATACACAACAGCTACGTGAACATGTTTTCAAATGTTAAAGAGTGCTGGGTATATGGTATGAAAGAACACATTTAATGTGGAATTAGATTCAAGCCTTTTTTTTTCACCAATTCTAATGTATGTAAATTGTCAATAAATTTTGACGGCAGTTGATAGAAGAGTTGTGGAAGTATTAATTTTGGAAAAGGTCTGGATAATTAAGATTTAATTTAAATAGGACTGTTGGTGGAGGTATGCATTTTACAGGCTTCCATTCTATTTTTACTTTCACAAATTATAGCTCACAATACAAGGGACGTCACTGCCTCCACCTGTCTTGTAAATGGGGTGATACTGTCATCTGAAAATGTTGTGAAGCAGAAATCTTTTTGCCAGATTAACACTGTCAGTGATGTTTTCCTCCCCATCAGTGAGAAGTCCCTGATCCGATGTGAGTAGATTTTCATAACCCCAGGGGAAAGAATTACCAATGTTTTTCGTAAAGGCCATTGAAGAAAGCTGAAATTCTATTAGATTTATCATCTGATGGCAGGACATCTGACCTCATTCAAATTGTGTTTCTTCTCCTGTCAAACCTTTGATTGTTTGGTAAAATGGAAATGTGATAAAACAGTTACATAACCCTAAAGTTAAAGAAGAAATGCACCAATAGTCTCCATTCTGTCTTTGTAAAGTGAATAAAGAAACACATGTTCAAACTATTTGTTCTTCTCTACCTTTAACATAAATGTATTGTGAATAAAAAAGATTTGTAAAGAGCTCTGCTGTGCACCAGGGGGTAGTGTCTGCATACAATATGGATGTGGAAGCCTTGCTCCCACTTTTAGGGTGGGTTTTCAAATCTTCACTTGTATCATCATGGTAGTATTCTGGTTAGGATGTTTATTATTAAGACTGCATTTATTGTGTTTGAGACATTCCTCTGGTCTCTACCTGCTCAAAACATATTCTTCCAACAATCTCATGAGCAGTTTCCTTCCTTTTACAGCAATCATGTTCTAAGATGACAGATAATAGACCCCCTTCAAGAAGTCAGTGACACTTTGGCCTTTGCCTTTTACACTCCCTCTAAGCTTCACTACCTGAGCAAAGCTCAACTAAACTCCTCACGCTTGGTTTGCTCACTGAAAGACAATGTGTATTGACCCCTTCCCCACAAGGGAGTTCCCCTGCCCCAGGGGTCATCTGTTTTTCCCCCTCTATCTTTGGCAGTTTTAAAGAAATGCCACCTGCACACTGACCATAATACAGGGCAGGGAATCAAAGAAGAAAAGGTGTTGCTGTCTCTAGGGTTTTCTGTGGATGGATTTATGGGTAAGTTAATGGTAATGTATGTGTGAGTGACCCACTGGTGATGTGAGGAATGCTGCCGTCTCTTGCTCTTCTAGGGTGCTGGATTTATCAACAGGAAACCTTTAGGTCAGAGAGAAACCCAAATCTATAAGCAGCTTTTTTCAAAATTTGTGTGTGTGTGTGTGTGTGTGTGTGTGTGTGTGTGTGCGTGTGTGTGTGTCACGCAGGCTTTGAACAAATGATCAAAACATATCTTATGATGCTTTTCTAAAATAACATACAGATTGCTCTTTACAGACACTTGACAGTTTCCTGATGAGTAATCACTTGGTAACAATGGTGAGGGAAAAAAGGCTCTTAAAATATACAGTATATAACAAATACATTTGGTTTTGGATTTGCAGCAATTTCACTGACTTGAATTTAAATACGTAGATACTGTATGATGAAAGCAATCCATGGAGTTAAATTGTAAATTGAGATATTTACAGTTAAAAACTCTTTAACACAATTGCTTTGCCCATTGGCACTAGGTACATCATAATACATAACCCTTTAATTCAATACTAATAGCTCTGTCCTTCTACTTGGTTTAATTAGATAATTTTATTTATTAATAACTTAATAATTAACAATAGAATAAAATGCTCTTCATTTTTTCATGTCCCTGTCTCAGAGAATTTCTCCTGCCCCTGAGGCTACTGCTCAGATTTACCAGAAAAACCATATGTAACCTCCTGCCATCTCCTTGCCCTTACCACAAAATATCATTCCATCACAATCCTGTATTTCTTCATAAATAGAAGCAACCCCCCTGACAGCGAGTTACTACAGTTCACCCACCCACTCCCCCAAACATGTGATATAAATGTCAAAAAAAGGAAAAATTAAATTTCTCTCAGCTAGAGATGTAAGATCAAATTATAGCTCTCAGTATTGTGTGTTTCTGTGTACACATGTCGCTGACTATCTTTTCATGGTTCTGTTTCCATGATATTTCATGGATAGTTTATGCAACAATATAAATGACATAATTTTTTAAAAATATTTTGGTGTGTACCCTTATCAGCTACGTTCTCTGTGTGTGACGGACTCTAAGGGGATGAGCGCTGCCCCGAGGCAATTTATAATCTACCTACTCCCACCACTCCCCAGGGAATGCAGTCTGGTTGCCATTACTGCAGAGAAACCCCCTTTTGAAGGGATTACAGTGTTTTCCCCTGCTCACTGAGTTGATTTATCTTCTGCTAGCTGTATTTAAGTAGTCACTTAATGTGTTAATAGTGTTAGACTGGGTCATCTCTGCAGACTATTTAACTTTCATGTTCCAAAGCTCTCTGTCTGGTGGAAATGCTGATTTCATGGTTACCAATCCCGGTCACTAAATATCAAGTAGTGACTGTATGGTTTGGACCTTCTGTGTGCATTCTTTCATGTGCATGTTTCCAGGTAATATGGAGGCATTCACTGGGGCACGTTAGGGTGACTCTCCTCCAGATAATGGGATTAGCATTTCACTCCACAGTTTTGGGGGTCACAGAGCATGATTAAAGGGCAGAGTGCATTATCTTCCTCTCTCAGAGTTTCTGGGTTTTCCAAGTACGCCTATGTGTATGAACATCTCCTCAAATGAGTCTGTGTTTCCGTAGTCTGCTCGGGTTGCTAAGCAACCCTATGTCTGCACATTGGAGTGGGGGTGGGAAGGAACAGAAGCACCAGGTCAACAGCAACAGACACTCAGAGGCATTGCTACATCTGATTGGACACATCGATGCTCCTCATGAATGATGCTGATCGTGTTGAGTGGCTGTGTGTGAATTGTGTTTACGACCATCCTGTCCATCCACAGAAGATAATCTATCTGTGTCAGAAACTGAGAATCACATTCTACCTTCTACCTTTCTTTCACATTGCTGTGACAGAGAAAGAAGCAATGAGAAGAGATTCTGTTAAATATTTGTGAAATCTGGCTCAACATTAACTACAGATATTTTGTACAATCCTGCCTTTTATATTAAAAGCCATAGCTTTTCTGTAATTACGTCATATTTATGATCTAAATGTGTCAGCTGAAAATTTTCAAAACTTAGAACTTTTCTCCTTTTCTGCCAACTAAATCCTCGGATTTTTTGTAGACCAAGCAATCATGACAAGAGCCCACATACCTTTTCAGTGTCAGACAGTACTGACTCTTTGTCTGACTATATTTAAAATGAATGGCTGCAGAATTGGAATACTGTATGTGCTAAACTCCTAAAGAACAAATGTAGGTTCTTCACCTGCATCCTTAGGAACTCCATAGAAGGAAACAATGTCAGATCACCATTCCAGAGTACTGGGTCCAAATGTAATTGTAGGTGATGACTGGTCACACCATCATCACCAAGGTAACGTGACTGGTGTGATGCCAAACCTTCAAGACTGAATGATGCGGTGGTCAGAGTAGACAGACTGACACAGTGCTGTTGTACAAATCCAGGATCAAACTTGGGGGGTTAACAAGGATAAGCTGGAATGGATTTACTGTATATGAAAAAAGCTACTAGGAAATAGAGAATTAGTGGTAAATTACTGCTTTTTATGATGACTGTTATGATCAATAAATGAACTATATATTGGAGAAAATTGAAGAGAGTTGTCCTAGCAGAAACCAGATACATATCCACTATTTAGTTTGCTAACTACGTAGTTAATTCACTAACATGCTCTTCATATTTTTTGTAATTAATGCTGTATGAAAAGAATATTCCAGAATTTTCTTCCCAAAATTATCAGACGATAATTAACGAAAGTTTTCCTTTAATTATTACAGTAGTTATTTAGATTAATTACCCTGTTTGGCCACTCTCTGCGGGATGAATGCAGTATTTCTAGGGGGACTTCTGGTATTAAGCTATTCTGTGATGATGGAGCAGCTGGTAATGTTCATCAACTTTCAAAACCATTTGACCCTGATTGTTTAATAGTAAACCCAAATCTGTAAGACTGACATGAACCAGTTCAGTTTCCTAGTCGACAGGTGTAAGAAAATAATAGAAATACAATTACAAATTAAGAGAGCCCAAGATGATATTGTGTAACATCATGACGACCGCATACACTGAACAATGATGTAAAATGATATACAGCAAAAAAAAAGAAGATGTGTCTGAGAGGTAATGAGCTTTTTAGGGTTTGTGTTTAATTTATAACTTAAGTGATCTGCTAACCTTGACCTATTTGTTGATAATCAATGGATCTATTTATAGATACACATTTTACTTCTTAATTGAGTAAAAGAAACACAAAATTAATTTAATGTGAACAGTTTAACACAGTTTTCTAACAGATTGATTGCAAATGAGTAAAATTATAACATATTATATTCATCTGTATAAATAATATTACTACACCGGCTCGATTGTCAGTAATCCATTGGTAAATGATTTCAGTCTCATTTTATTACATCTTGACCACATAAAAGCTTGTAAACACCATGAAAAATAGAGTTCATCAAAGAAATCCGAAAAACAAGAAAAAATATTTCCTTTCTTTCCCATTCAGATCTGGTTAGAGCTGGAGTGACAGCAAAACACCAAACCTTGTGGGTTTACAGGTTCAACCAGAAGGTTTGGGTGAAGAGGTGGAGACGTGCAGGTTGAACAGTAGCTGAATATGAGAAACAATGGGTGGGCTCAGTGGAGCTTTGTGGTAGATGTTCGACTGGTGGGGGGCAGTCATAAGGGCAGATATGGTATGGTGTGTGGCGCGTGGCCCACCATTGGTAACTAGTGGGTGGGGGAGAGCAATGCTGGCAGGCATGGAGTAAGTCAGATAAACAGCTCTTCTTGTACCCTGCTGTGGGGGCTTTGGAGCCGGGTGGCAGACAGCCAGCAGCACCAGTGATGGCACCAACTGTCACTGGCAGCCCCCCACCCTCTACCGCCTCGCTGACTGACGCCTCTGTCTGTGCTGTGTATGAAATTCTCTTACAGTCACTGGACATTTCTGTTCCTTGGAAAGCCTCGCTGGCAGGCTTGAAATGTTTGTGTTTCTTCAAATGAGGATAATTTCTTAAATTCATAGACTGCATGTCACAGTGTGGCATTTACAAAGCCGTATAAGAATTAATTATGGTATGAGGTGAATTGGCATCTAATGTTTTTATATACCTGAAATGAAGGTTTATTTTGAATTCATGACCACTAAAGAGTAGAAATGACTAGCTCATTTCAAGATAGACCAAAAATGTGCTTTGGATAAATTTGAGCTACCTTTCCTCCCTATTCTCTAACCTTAGCTCTAACCCTAACCAAAACTACAGGCAATATTTTCATACTTCACAGATATCAGCACCAATTTTACTTGGATACCTCTCTGTTGGTCTGGCATATGCAGTTCTACCATGATGGACAACGGTACATGAATTTGTATCATCTATATACTGAAAAAATGTGTTGAAAACCCCAAACTAAAACTTGAATGTTTTCAACCAAAGAGTGAGTGTAGTAAGGAGGTGAAGAAATGGATCCTGGTAGGGAATGGGTGGAGGAAAGTGTCAGGTGTCTCGTGTGACAGAAGAGTCTCTGAGTCTCAATGGTTTAGACACGTCCACAGGAGAAATCATGACTATTTTTGGTAAAAGGGTGTTGAGGATGGAGTTACCAGGCAAGAGGGCAATTGGAAGATCACAGGATAGATGTAGTGAGGGAAGACATGATGAGGGTTGGTGTTAGAAAGGAGGATGCAGAAGATAGGCTGACATGGAAAAGGATGAAGATTTAAAACTTTAATAGAACCTTTAGTTGGCAAAAGTAGTTCTTATAACATGTTTTATAGAACATACATTATAATTATGGTCACCTGAGTCTTGTATAGCTTCAAGAAATGTTTGGGACCTGGCTATGAGAATGTTACCTGTTTTCTCATCTAACTTTACACAAGAGAGTAAAATACATAATTGATATGAATACCCAAAAAGTCACATCAGGAGTGTGTAATGTTACACATCAACTTCCTTGCCAGTATCTGTTTGGTGTGATTGTTGTGGACTTGATAATAAAACCTTGAAGTATCTTGAAGTAAATGATAACTTAATAAGAACATGCCTTGATAAGTCACTACTGTAATCAATAATTGAATTATCACCCGTCCCTCCCCTTAAATGAGATTCCGCTAACAATTAAAATCTCTGTGTGTGTGTGTGTGTGTGTGTGTGTGTGTCCGCAGTGCGTTAATTGTCCCTGTGCTAATTAAATAATGTGTCCAGGTAAATCCTGTCATTGTCGCTCCTCGGTGGTTTACACTCAGGACTCAGTCAGGTGGAACAGCCCTATCCTCTTCCTCTTTTTTTGCTCCCTGCTCTCCCTCCCATTAGTCACAACCTAATGAGACACTCAGCAGGTTCTGCTCTGCCACCCACTCCTCCATCTCTCTCCATTCCTCTATCATATTCAATCACCTGCTGCCACTGGTCAAGCAGACCTCAGCTCTGTGATGATTGGTTGAATGGGTGGCGTCTGCTCTGATGCATCACACACGTACCAGTAGCAGGACTGATTCTCTCTCTCTCTCTCTCTCTCTCTCTCTCCCTCCCCCTCTCTCCACCTCTCACATTGCCTTTCATACATACGCCTGAGCACAGACTGCAGCAGAACGCTGGACCAGAAGGATTTTCCTCCTCTTATCAGAGCAGCAGAGAAACCAGAGAGACAGTTACTCTGAGTTGGAGAGAGACGTTATCCATGGAGGATCTGCTGAGGAGTATCTGATCCGAAAGCTACAGAGTGTGTAGGTGTGTGTGTGTGTGTGTGTGTGTGTGTGTATTTGACCCTCTGTGTATGTTTGTGTGTGTTTGTCTATTCGTGTGAATTTACTGCAGGAGCAGCAGCACTGCAGATACGCCGTCCAGTGGCTCTGCTCACACCTTTTCCCCCTCCCCCCATTCATTTCCTCCTCACTTCATCTACTCCCCTCGCTTCTGTCGGAATAGCCACTAATAATTGTGGACTTCATCTATTTCTGAGAGCATAGGGTATGTGTATGTTTTGAATCTGTGAAGATGGCCACACCTGGACACGTCAGCCACAGGGTGGACATGAAGTGTGAAGGATTCTTCTCCCCTCACATGTGATGCATCATCTCAGGAGGCACTGGCAGCTTTTTTTTTTTTTTTTTTTTTTTTTAATATTGTTTTCGAATTCTTTTCCAGCAGGTTTGCATCTGGCTCTCGGGAGCAGTTTCTGTGGACCACTACACCCACCCTTCCCTTTCCTTGGGGACGGCCCACTCCCTCCCTACCTGCCCCTCATCCTCATTTAAGGATAGGATGCCTGGCTCTGCGCCCCTGTGCTGAGGAGGCATTGGCGGGCAGCAGTATGGGCGCTGTGCTGGCCGGCATCCCCACCACCCCCTCCACCACCGATCTGCCACCACAACGCTGCCCCACCGAGAGGGGCACTCCAAACAGCCCCGCCGATGGGCGAAGACACTGACGCCATCTCCACACTCCAAAACCTCGGCTTCCTCCCCGACCACAACTATGTGACTGAAGGTAAGCAGAGGGACGCAGGGCTGCGTGGATCATAATCTGTGTGTTAAACAGTGTCCACATTTGAAGACGCGTCTTTAATGTCTGGACACTGCGTGTGTTTGACAGAATGCGTGTCTGACTATGTCAGTAAAAAACAAGCTTCCTAATCTTCCCTAAGCTCTGTCTTCATCAGCATTTAGACAGATTTGCAGACAAATCAGAAAGAACTAAGAGGCAAAACACTGTCTCCTCACAGAATCAGCTTTGTGCTTTTGAAACTTTATGTTGTCATACTCTATACGTACGAATTGACCTAATAATAATAATAATAATAATAATAATAATAATAATAATAATAATAATAATAATAATAATAACCATTACTTTAATTGTCCCTCTTGGGGAAATTCTTTTTACACATCACACTTTCACATGTACATACTGTATACAGTATGTGTTAATTACACACACAGCGGTTACAGGCCCCAGAACACAGCACACACTAGGGGCCTGTAGGCATTTCTATCTTTTATCTAACAGCAAGACATTTGAAGCAAACAAACAAACAAACAAACAAACAAACAAACAAACAAACAAACAAACAAACAAACCATAGATTTCCTCCATATTTGCAGTTCATGGCACCTCTCATATTGTGATCGAGTCAATCACATGCTCTCCGTTACTTTCTCCTCTGGACTGTTAACAGGTTCAGGTGTCAGTTTGAATATTTTCATATCGTATCTCAAGTGGGAAAATATTAAAAATTCTAGCAGCACAACCCCTGCATCCTAATACATATCCTCATGTTGACTTACTAATGGGATGGATTCTACCCTGGGGAAACTCTCTCTAGTCTTACTTGTCTGTCTTGCTGCCAGTCTTGTCCCAATCCGCTCCTTAAAGTCAATTCATTATTTACCGAGCTTCTCAGATCAGAACAACGGATTGTCGCCTGGTGTTTGTGGACTCGCTGGGTGCAGGTCTATTTATGATCCCTGTGTCACTGCAGAGGGGAAATTATTTTCCTGTGTCTGTGCTGTAATATAATTTCCTTCTCACAGAAGCAACTTCTATAGTCGGGGGGAGGGGGGACCTGCAGCGCTGTCTGTGGATTGTGTTAATGGTCCTGTATGTATTGTATTGTTGGAATTGAAGAGGACGTGTGTATGGTCGCTGTCTCTGCTCACACCCACATAGTTTCTGTGTGTGTGTCAGCTCCTTTCAGAAAATGATTTTAATGAAGTAGTGGCAGAAAAGCCATCTTGGCATCCATCATCAACCATACATTATCGTCATGGCAACAGTGTTCAATGATAAACATGCTGCTTGTCAAGCATGGCCAAAGTGATTGACAGGTCATCTCCGCCCACCAACAATGGAGGTATTCATTATTCCACAGATCTCAGGCAGACGTAGATGTTATTCAGGAAGAATTGCTGATGAGCTCACAGCAAGGTGGACACGCCACTGAATGTGATTGGTCAGAAAGTGCTGTGCAACACATGAACAGCCACAGGGGAGGTTCAATGTCGTCTGTAAAAGTCACCATTTAACACGAATTTAACAACCAAATGAGATTTTCCGTCACAAATGAATAAAATGATCCATCACGTACCTCGTCTCCCGCAGCCTCTCCATCTCCCTCTGCCATTTGTCCATGTTCACCCCATCCCCCGTCACACTCCCCATGTCCCTCCCCCCAATGCCCCCCCCCCATCTTCTTTCCCCCATCACCCCTCTAATGCAACTCGCAGCATTGCCCGGTGCTGAAGTGGCATGTCTGCCAAACAATTATCTAACTGCTCTGAAGGCTGCTCACACAATGTGTTTGTCAGTGTGTGTGTTAGAGGAAAAAGACAGAGAGGTGTGTACGTGATTTTACGCCTGGGTGTATTTTGTTACCTTGTGTGTCTCCACCGCTCTTTAGTTTTTTGCCCTGTATTGCATTCATAGTCATATCTGTGTCTTTGAGAACATGGTGTTTGTCCTTTTTCTGTGTGTATTTGAGTGTCTGCAAAGGCTGTGTGTGTGAGTATATACACTGTAGTATGTGTGTTAGCGCATACATATTATTGTGTGTGAAGGTCTCCCTGTGGGGATTTCCCTGCCCACCTGCAAGGAAGGGATGCTTGACCAGCTTCCTTCGTTTTCACATCCCTCTGCTCCTGTCTCCCCTCCATCTGTGAATCCTCTTGCCCTTTCTCAACATCCCGCTTTGCTCCAACCTCAGCTCTGTCTGGAGTGACATTAGGTTCAAAGATGGATGAGGAAATGATTCAGAAATTTGACCTATTGCTCCATTTATTACTATCCTTTTTATGACTGTTTTCATTTCATAAACGATGCAAACACATTTTTATGTATAATGTACATAAAATATCAAGGATTTAATGTCAAAACCACCAAGTAAAAATGCAAAATTGTAAACAACAAATGAGGTCAAGCAACTAAGAATGTAATTAAAGATAAACATGCTTTTTTGTAAAAGGTATGTATAAATATAAACTATATATGAAGTCAATATAAGAACAACCAAACATTTAAAGGTCTTTGTATCTCAGACATCAATATTTATTTACCTGCTTATCATCATTCAACTTCATTCAACTGTTGCTCAATGTCTGATTTGGAATTAAGCCAACCAGTGATGAACTGACAGATCAATCAATGAAGGAAATAACTGGTAGTCCTTATACCTGTATGTAAGTGAGCTACAAGCTCTCTGCTATAACTGTCAGTCACTGTCACCTCCAGAGAAATATGAACTATAATTAAGACCTACACGTGTCCCACAAGCTGTCCATCTCTGTCTATCCTGCATGTCTCACTAAACTTCCTGCAATATGCAACATGTGAATAAAACATGTGTCGATGCAGAATGATCATCAGCACACCATCAGTATTTTTTTTTTCTGGTGGATATTCATGGCCAAATGTGGTGACTCAGTAACTCAGTCCCTACCCTTAACCCCAACCTCCCTGGTACCCCCCCCCCTTCCTTCCCCTCTGCTCCTTTCTGCTGCCCCTTTCCCTCTCTTCCCTCCCCTCCATCCTTGCTCCTCTTGCAGGGCTGCTCCTGGCTATAGCCTGAAGAGCTCCGCCCATCCTGTACACCCCTCTCCACCCTGGAGTCCTCCCCCAGGATGTTGAGTCCCATCCAGGTCCTGTGCTCCGACATCACTACCCTTTCTCTGGAGCCCGAGCCGTTTGCCTCTTACACTGAAGGTGTGTGCGCTCTCCTCTTCTGTCATCAAGGTCATGCCATCATCGCACAACTGTGACAGAGTGACACACAAGAGCTTTGTGTGTGTGTATGCCTATGCACTAATAGGGTGAGCGTGTCGTTCTTTGATAAGGGATTGAGAACTTTCTGTCAGGTGAATCATCACATGACTCTGTTATAAATATCTTGAACACAACTTTGTCTTCATCTGCTGTACCTTCTTTTTTTATATGCATTGCTATTTTTGCACCTCTTTATTTTTGTGCCTCCTTCAGTGCGTGTGATTAATAACTTGAAATAGTTTGACCAGACAGCACCCCGTCTTCTTCAAAGCTGGATCTACTTCTATTTAAAACAGAGGTTGATGCACAAATGCTGTCATATCCATCAAGCCAAGCATACGCAAACCTCTCAGCTTATATTTACTCTCCATGTACTTGTAGACATTCAGAAACACAGTTTTCCAAAATCCTATTTATTTAACGTTAAAATTAAATAAATAGTGATTTTTTTGAAAGCCTAAAAGTGTTTAGTTTACTGTCATCAAAGTCACACAAACAGGATTAGGATTAACATCTGAAGAAATGGAAGAAGTGAATTTCAAACATTTTAACCACCAAAAGAACAGATATTACATAAAACATAATGTTAATCTTAGCTCTTTATATAACTCCATTACTCTAGTGTTTCAATTAAAAAGAAGGATAAGTTATATGGAAAAAATTAAAATATATAAATAATGGAATATACATAAGAAATTATGAGATTCCAATTCACAGTTGCAGGCTTTAGTGCTGCTGGGGTTGAACAAGATGCAAACCAGCTAATACTGTAGAATTTTTGTGGGTTTCTGAATATTTATTAATGGTTTTATTGATTTTTATTAAAAAGGAATCCCACATCACAGGTTAATTCTTCTAGACGACGCCTTTGCGCACATGAAGCTAATCTAACATGGTTCGTCATCCCACTTCTTTGTGTCTGTAATGATTATGCTTACGCAAGCTCTGTTTCATTTTGCCAATGCGTCTTTGGAAAAAAAGCTGATTCCCTACTGTGGTCAGATTATATCACTCCAGTCCACACGTGAACCTAACACAAACACATGGAATGTTTTTCCCCCCCAGATAACTCAAAAACTGCAGGACAGGGATCAATTTAACATTTCCCTCCTGCTGCCTTTCTTCTCCTTTCCTTCACTCTCGCCTCCCCCTTTCTGCCTCCAGCCCATTTATTTCTCGACAGAGTAATTGAGTACACACACTTGTGCACACGTACACAGAAAATGCAGAATGCTTGAGCTTCAGCATTCACACACTCAACAAACACACAGCTACCCACACACACATAAATATCCTGCTGAGTGGTTGCTTGTCTTCCCTTTTAAGGAGTGTGTGTATTTGGCATAGCTTTAATGGACCATGTCAACCCTGAACTAAGATATCTGTAATTGGGAATATAGGATGTCTGCTATCCTTGCTGTCCCTTCAGCAAAAAACAAAACAAAACAAAAAAACCACAAGGAACTCCACGTACCCCCATTATCCATACAGACATCTCTCTTCAAGGCTGTATTTTGCCACTGCATTAATATTAATGATTAAAAAAATATTTCTCAATAACTCAATTAATTTTTTCAGAAAATACAGAGTGACTTTATCATATTTAACATTCTGCCTAGCTTATCATGGAATAGTGTGAGAAATTTTTATCTTGCAATTTGGAATGTTTGTATACTTAAAGAAATGAAAAACAGCTAATTCTCTTACACAAGGTTCTGGAATTTTTGGATATGAATTTTTCTGTTGTCGTGCCCGGAGTGTCCCCCCGCCTCACGCCCTATGCCAGCTGGGATAGGCTCCAGCTCCCCGTGACCCGCTACGGCGGATACATCGGTGGTACATGAAAATGAATGAACTTTTCTGTTAATTGCTACATACTTCTCAGCTTCTCAACTTGTCTTTGAACATAAATGATTTGCCAATATTATTCTTTTATTGTCTAGTAACACATCATTTGTCTCTTCAACATTATCTGATTGTTTAGGAGCTGCTGCTATCGTTTTCCCAGTGCATTTTCTGTGTCATCGCGTTCATTCATGCCTGTGTGCTGCTCCCCGTTCATCCGCCTGCATGTGTGGGCACATGCACTTCTAGTCACAGTGTGTCTTCCCAGCTTTTGCAGTGGGATGATGAGTCAGACAGACCTGCTGATGCTAATGGGATGTCTGTGGTAGACAGACACAGCTAGCTTGCTAGATCATAGCATACACACACGTGCACTGACTCCTATATAGTGATCCGTTTTTCCTCTTGAGAAGAGCCGCAGTGAGCGTGATTTTTGAAGTGGTTGTTTACATTCTTAGAGCTTTATTTTTCTGAAGTGATTTTCCAGTGCGTAATAATAGAGAGTTAACAGGCTGTGAGCTGTTTGTGTGCATGCGTGTGTGTGTGTGTGTGTGTGTGTGTGTGTGTGTGTGTGTGTTACAGAAAGAAACAAAGACAGAGGCTACAGGTCACAGAGGAGGGGAGTGGAGAATCTGTGATCTGTATTTTATTCAACAATAACACACTGCTCCTGTGGTTCTGTTTATCTTACCTCTTTCGCTGTGTTACTTTATTAGAGACACAGATATCTGTAAATGTGTTGTATGTGTGCAGAAGCACACACACACACACACACACACGCACGCACGCACACATACATACATACATACATACATACATACATACATACATACATACATACATACATACATACATACAAACATACATACATACATATATACAGTACATACACACATACAAAGCAACAAGCTAAAGTGAATGGTGTGAATGTGTGTTCATGAATTTTACTGCATATATGGGTCTTTTTGTGATTGGGTGCCATCATGTGTATTAATGTGTTAGTTATCCGTATATCTCAGTGTGGGGTACAGTGCCAGCCCTTTGCTCTGCTATTACTTTCGCAATATTTGTGTGCGGATGAATTGCCGTAGCATAATTATTTTACCATGCTCATTCTTCCTGTGAGGATTGGATTGATGAATCCTACTTCCTCTTTCACCAGACTACCATATACGGTTAACCGTTTACAAGTACTGCTGCCACTGATTGGCCCAGCCTGTTGCTATGACAACCCCTCCTCACCGACAGATCCCTCCACCGCTTCTGCCCCAGCTCCACAACCCCCACCTCCATCCTTCTCATTCTTCTACCACCGGCATCACCGACGCCACATACTCACTAACCTGCAGCCAGGCAGCAGAGTGCCATGGGGGAGGAATGAGGGGGTGAAGTCAATGTGGACAGACAACCGAAGAGGAGATGAAAGAACGAAATGGGGAAAAAGAGAAACTGAGATGAAAGATGACAAAGGAAGGCTCTGGGGGAGAATAGATAGACAAATAAGGAGAAGGAACTAAAACTCTCAAGTGAGAGAAAAATCATAAACACGATTTATTTTGATTATTTATTAAAAATTAAAATGTATGTATTTAAAGAGAGAGAGAGAAAGAGAAAGAGAGAAAAATCTGGTGAAAAAGGTTGTTTTGGTCTGGAGATTGAGGAGCTTGCTCTATCCCCCCCCCATCATGAAATCTCTCCCTCTCAAGGACACCACAGAATATGCAGAGCTACACCTTTGAGTCACTCCAACTCTGAGTAAATACACTCTATTTTTATTACAGTTGGTGCTTCTTCGGTTTTTAGCTTAGTGGACTCAATATTTGAAGGCTGAATATACGAAATGAATCCTGCATAGAAATGTAGGTCAGTCAAAGTACACCACATTAAAAGGCCTGTTTTGCCTGAAAGTTTTGTGTTTTGAAGACGAGGAAGTTTTATAGGTTTTATATACATCAAATATTTGTCTCTTGTTGTTGTTTTTGCTTCATTCATCAGACAGAATTCTTTACAGTAAAACTGGGTTTTATTTTCTTTCAATTCAATCATCATATATGCTAGTTATGCTATTTCAAATTATGCAAATTTGGAGATCAGAAGGAAGCAGACCAAGAATACCCTTATAAATGAGACTAGGCCAGGGGTTTAGTCTAGAGATGGAAAGGGAAGACCACCGAACTCCAGCATACAGTAAGCAATGGTGGGTTAGGGCCTTGAGTTGAATACAAACATGTCGCTGTAGTCAAAGTTGGAGGTAAAAACTGGGTTGTTACCAAATTTTGTGAGACGATGATGGTCAGGATGGACTTATTCATTCAACCTGATTATTGCCAAACATTCACTTGCTTTTGTTGTAAAATTACTAAGCTTCCACTGGAAGAAAGGAGGTAGAAAAAGAACCAAACATTGCAAAGAAATGTGGTGAGAATGGCATTGGTTTGGTTAAAATCTGTTTTACGATATTAGATAATCTGCATGAAAGTAAGAAACAGTAAAATTCAAATAACAATAAGTGTGACAGTGACCTAAAACATGTTTAGTTTATTCATCTGACAACAGAGAAAAGATGTTGTGTGTACCCTGAATGTGTATCGATGTAAAATACAAGGAGCAAAAGAATCTTGAGTTTTTACTTTGGCTGTTGACGTTGTTGATCACTTTCAAGATTATTCAGTGATTCAAGCTATTGCCATGGTGATCAGCATCTCCAGTAAGTGTGAAAACAGTTCAAGCACAGATATGAAACTTGACAGATGCGGTTAACATTAGTTCACTTCACACATCTCGTCATATTTGGATAAATAGTGTTTTGAATGAGAAGCCTGAATGTGGAAAGAAACAAAGATACTCAACCTGAAAGTAAAGATTCATATTATTATTTATATTTGTATAATCTGAATTTGACATAGTGAATAAGCAGTTGTAAACAAGACAATGGTGATTGTCTCATCCACATGACGATGGATGAAGGGATGCATTTATACATGGAATTCTTAATTGGTAATTTAAGCTTTGATGATCTGAAATGATTTTATGGAACTTCAGTCAAGGTTAGCTAGAGTTGGAGTGCAATAAAATTTAGGATATGTGCAGTCAAGGACAGGGACGAGATTATGTCCCAAATTAAACCAGATTTCTACCACTGACATGCCCTCAACAAGTCCTTTCTATTTCAAATTCTATTGACTGAGTTATGCAGGAAGTTCTGACAGCATCAAGCTGTAGATGCTAAATTGTTGATAACTTATTTACTCCAGTTATTACAGTGCTGTCAGTGAGTCAAGCTGTGTTGGTGTCTCAGAACACAGAACTTTATAACAAATATGCAAATGAATGTCCCAAAAAGTTGTACTGGTGTGACATCGAATGCAAATAATTTCTGACTTGCTGTTACATTCTGAGACAGAGATGATAGAGAACACCATTATCCTTTCACTCAGACACACAGGGTGAATGCATCACTGTGTGTGTGTGTGTGTGTGTGTGTGTGTGTGTGTGTGTGTGTGTGTTGTGGTTTAGATTTCCTGTATGTTTTGATGAGCTAATAATATGCTCTTTTTAATCAGAACTCCCACTGCAAACGATTCCAGACTGTTTGTGCTAGTGATCAGATGTTGTTTAAGTCTACACATTTGCATTTTGTCATCCTGTTACACGTTAATGCTTTTACTGTTGACTCGGTTCAATAATTTAATGTCAGATAAACTGATTAAATAGATGAATGATGATGCTCGGACAATTAGCTAATGGGTGCTATTCCTCTCTGTTTCTCTGCTGTTCTTTCTCACCCTCTCTCTCTCCCTCTCTCTCTGTCTGTCTCTCACCATCAACCCCTGTCTCCCTCTATATTTTGCCCCCCCCCCCAGCTGATATCATCTCCACTGTTGAGTTTAACCACACTGGAGAGCTCCTGGCCACAGGGGATAAAGGGGGCCGAGTGGTCATCTTTCAGAGAGAACCTGAGGTATACACACACACACACACACACACACACACACACACACACACACACACACACACACACACACACACACACACACACACACACACACACACACACACACACACACACAGACACACACACACACACACACACTCAGCACCCACAAACATACCATTAGTCATCCCAGCTCCAAGAGCAGTGATGAACGCACTTTGTTCCCCTCCAGCTACTCTCCAGAATGATTGATCAATAGCCGGCGTTCCTGCTGTGTCAGAGAGTGTATCATTATAGCTCTGCACAGTCCATGTCATGGCATTTCTCTATATGATCAAAGTGACTGAAGCTCGTGCTTGGGGGTGTTAAATTGCTATGTGATTGTACATGTGACCACATACATATTTTCTCCTGACATCTTTCAAATCCTTCCTTTTTTTCCCCACAGAGCAAGACTGAGCCCTTCTCCCAGGGAGAGTACAATGTCTACAGCACATTTCAGAGCCACGAGCCTGAGTTTGACTACCTTAAGAGTCTGGAGATCGAGGAGAAGATCAATAAGATCCGGTGGCTGCCTCAGCAGAATGCCGCACACTTTCTGCTTTCCACCAATGGTAAGAAAACCAACACGTTTAGTTGAGGAGCTAGGAAGATGTGGACGTTGTGATGTGCTTGGTGGTTATTTTATGGAAAATCATTTTACTGATGTTAGACTTTCTTGGGTCAGAAAGCAGTACATTAGTACATTAGGAGATAGTCTGTCCATGGATTTTTCCTGAGCACCATGTTATTGATTAATGTAAGCACTGTATTATTTATGATTAAGACTATGAAAAATGAAAGACTTACATCAGCAGTTTTGCAGTGTTGCTCCTGTAATGGTCACTTTCATTTTCCAGTATAATGCAGAGTCTTTCTGTGTCCCTCAGGGCTGATAAAGTAAAACCCCACTGCATTTCAGACTCCATGCTGTCTTTCAGAGCTGGCAGATTGAATTGTGGGGATTATCTTGCCATTACTTTGCCATTTCATTTTGTGTCTCATTTGAGTGGGTCTTTGTGCAAAACAGGAATCAGTTTTCTTTTTTTCTTTTCTTTTTTTTACATTTTAAGTATTTGCCTTTACCAAATATCTCTCCTCTCTCTATCTCTCTCTATCTCTATTCATAAACTATTAATGCCACTATTAAATAATATCAGCGTTTATCTTCGTTCACTGGTGTTTATAAGAACGTCTGTTTTCCAGATAAGACCATTAAGTTGTGGAAGGTGAGTGAAAGAGACAAACGTCCAGAGGGTTACAACCTGAAGGATGAGGAGGGTCGTATCAAGGACATCTCCACCGTCACCTCTTTACAGGTCTGTCTGCCTGCCTGACAGCCCGTCTGTATGTCTGTCTGTTAGTCCGTCTGTCCATTCATTGTGCAATTAAACTGAGTTAGTAAGTAAAGATGCGTTTCATGCGAAAAAATGGGTCAGTAGACCAATGATCCATGTGTGTTTGCATGAGTGTGAGGGGGAGTAAAACCTTGCTGGTGATCAGCAACACAACATCTGCTCTGAGTCTAATTTCGTCAAAGAATCAGTGGTTTCACTTGAATTGAACACCTGGTAATCTGTGTGAGCTGGTTTGTCTTTGTACAAAACATGTGTGTGTGCTGTGATGATGGGTACCAACTGTCTGTATGCCAACACAGACACACATTTTACATTGCGTGTGAAACGTGTGTTAATGCTAATGTTTAAGATATAAGATGAACTGTAAATTCTGAACTGAATTTGCTTTTGATCTTAATATCGAGGCAACAATTCAGGATTCCATTATTCATGACTGATGTCAACGATAACAATAAATGTTACGTCTTTAATTAGCATTAAATATTGTCTCTGCATTCACTTTCTTTTCGAGGTACCTGTGCTGAGGCCGTCTGATCTGATGGTGGAAGTGAGCCCACGCAGAGTGTTTGCAAACGCCCACACCTACCATGTCAATTCCATTTCGGTCAATTCCGACTACGAGACATACATGTCAGCTGACGACCTGAGGATCAACCTCTGGCATCTGGACATCACTGACCGCAGTTTCAGTATCCTTATCTGTTGTGGTGTGAGTGTAGAGGAAGGGAACTGGTATATAGGTGTAAACACACATTCACACATGAAAGAAGGAATAAATAAAGTATACATTATCACGCCCCCACATACACACACACACTCCATAAATTCCTACATTGCAAATATAGTTTATTATACACACCGTTGGGGGAGGGGAATGTTATTGTTGGGGAGTGAAAATGTAGCCTAATGAATAATTCAAAACCTGCATAAATTTTTCAGATCCTCTCTAAGTTGTAATCCAGCTCAGTACGACTCAGTACAGTCACATCCCTGACCCAGACAGGATTTATAATATTACAGTGGATCTGAATAAGGAATTACTCCTCTCCTAGCAACCCCCAGGATAAATTTATAGACGTATTAATATTGGTTTGTTGTATTTCTTCTGTAAATTATTAACACAGGTTGGTTTTGGATACATTTGCATACACTTATGCCTTTATTCTTTATTTTGCATGTTGATCACGAACCTGTGAGGCTTTCCACATCAGCTCAAGCATAAACATTTGTTCCTTATTGACTTAGATGGTGAATTAAATAGATAAATGAATGCAGGTGACTTATCCTATTTATAACTGATCCCAGTGGGTAAAAACTGTTTAGGCTTAAGCAAGCTGCTGATCCTTGGACGTTGTTTTCCTGAGCGATGCTGTCTCTCAGATATCGTGGATATCAAGCCAGCGAACATGGAGGATCTGACAGAAGTGATCACAGCAGCTGAGTTTCACCCCCACCACTGTAACCTGTTTGTCTATAGCAGTAGCAAAGGCACCCTGCGTCTGTGTGACATGAGAGAAGCAGCGCTGTGTGACAAACACTCCAAATGTGAGTAAATCTCCTGAGGGCATGGATGGAAGCATGTTTTTTTTTTTTTTTTTTTACACAAGAGGCCAGAAGTGGTCAAAATTTCTCAGACTGGCAAAATCAAAGAAAGTACATTTTGTTCCAGTCTGACGTTCAAACCAGACAGATTTCCGATAACCTAGATGTAAAGTCTGTCACTCATTATATTTCCTCAAAATTAGGAAGAAACTCCCAGATGCTCTTAACCATCTACATAAACAGTTAAATAACTTGGTGACTATTGATCCACAGCATGGAGGAGGCAGAATGAACATATGGTGAAAAGAACACCCCACCTACAATTGTGCATGGTGATGACTCAGTGATGCACCGATGCTGCTTTGCTTCCTTATTTACTGAAACCCTGCAGCACGTAATGTATAAGATAGATTCCAGCAAGTTTCTCACCATCTCTTAGGAATTCCAAAAGGATAATGAACACAAACATTCCTCCAAGTCCACCATGTCTTCGTTTCAGGACTAATCCTGGAATGTCTACAGTGGTTTTCACAGTAGTCTGAACTAATCCCATAGAATATAAATAAAGGCCTTTGCCTTTGAGGAATGGGCTAAAATTGGTCAGGAATGCTGACATTTTTGACATTTCTTTGTGTGTTCTTGAGATGCTGACAGTACCCTCTCCTTCCTCTGTCCCTCATTCCAATTCATCGTCTCCAGTGTTCGAGGAGCCCGAGGACCCCAGCGCCCGCTCCTTCTTCTCTGAAATCATCTCCTCAGTGTCGGATGTCAAGTTCAGCCACAGCGGTCGCTACCTGCTCACCCGAGACTACCTGACTGCCAAAGTCTGGGACCTCAACATGGAGAATAAACCCCTAGAGACATACCAAGTGAGTGGCTGACAGCCTGTGAAAAAAAATAAAATAAAATTCAGGTTCAGGTACTGTGATGTAATTCATTTTAGCAGGGAGCAATTTTACTCTGGGTCACTGTTCAGTAGTTGAGGAAGCATTAAAATACTTTCTCCATTTAATTCTATCTTCCTGATGGTTGCAATTGCTGCTGCTCTTTCAAATAAAATATAGTGGTGTTAAATAATTATCCATTTTCTACCACCTTTACTCAGTCTAATCTTAAAATCCCAGTCACTGGTGTTCCACTACTGCAGAATATGCAACAGGCATATTCTGCAGTGTGTTGAAAAAGTCCATTCTATAATGAGAGCACCTTCAAACAGAGCTTAAAGTAATTAATGTTGAATTTAAGAATTTCAAGTATAAAACACCTTGAAAAACAGTCATAGTTAAGTTATACACAAGATTAATATCAAGAATTAGTGAGCCAGAAAGGTCAGGGAGTATAAATGTGTCTTTAGCCTAAATTTAATATGGAGCAGCATGAATATGGATTATACTATTATTCTAATACGTAATGGATTGATTTTTTGACAAAATTAACTTGATAATTGACTAATGACTATTTATCATTAGTTCTCTTCATATGTAGGATGAATTTATTCTCTGACATTTCTCCTACCAGCTTTTATATTAAGATGGTACATTTAGAACCAGTCACTGACACAGAACCAAAATATTCTAACATACCTGCTCATGTGTGCAGACTGGTGGCGAGAACGTCTCCCAGCAAGATGGCTCAGGGTTTGCAGGCGTGAGCCTGTCTGTGGGTTTTTTTGTGTGATCTCCCCATGTCTGTGTGGGTTCCTACTGACGCCCACGGTCCAAAAACATGCAGCATAGATGAATTGATGATTATGGTGTCTGCAGGTGTTCATGTGATCGTGAATGGATGTTTTTCTCTCTATGTATCTGCCTTGGGAATAATTATACAGGGTGTATCTGTATCCTGTCTCTCACCTGATGTCAGCTGGCATTAGATCAAGCCCTTCAACGCAACCCTGCAAAAGACAAGAGGCTGTAGTCAAAGAGTGACGCTTTGTTTGGATGATTGATTGTCCTCCTGGAAATTTTGTGAGATCAGAGATAAACCCTCACTGACACCTAATGTTGTAACTTTATATATTTCAGTAGAAGCATCTCTGTGTGTTAGGAAGATGAATACATGTGTGAAACAAACACAAACATGCTGTGTGTGTGGGATTGATTTTTAGTGGGCTTGAAAGTATGCTCAAAATATATTCTGTGCTCAAATAGCTTTCTTGATACTTCTCTTGCTGATATCCGGAATCAATTAGTCTCTTTTGTCACTGCTACGTGTTTACAATTGTCAATCCTCTGATTATGCATTCATGCACAATAGGAGTATTTATCAACCCTTTTGTTGGTGTGTGTTTAGTATTCCTGCTGCGGGTATGTGGGTGAACGTGTGTGTACTCACCTGACGTGTGAGGGCCCATGAGGCAGCCAGGAGTGGGAGGCTAAGACTTTCTGGAGCTATTTATAGTTGGCTGAGTCTCTACTCATAAAGTGAAACGGGAAGGAGGGATACCTTACACAGTGCCCAACAACTAGATCTGCAATGCAGCATCGCGAGGGAGGAAGGGAGGGAGAAAGAGGGGTGAATATGGTGTGATAGAAGAGGAGGGAATGACAGGAGAGTTTGTAAAAGGGGGTTAAATAAGAATAATGTCTTGGGGAGTGGAGTAACATGTGATGGACGGAGAGCATGATGAGGAATTTAGAGCTGAGTTGCTCTTATTTTATTAAAATGCACCCTTATTCCTTGTGGAACTGACAAGACACATAATAGATGAGAAACCAGTGTTTCAATCAGAAATTCTGTTGGCTGGGGGGGGGCGTGTGTGTGTTCACCTGCAGCTGACGGTGTATCGTTTCACCGGGAGCAGAAACACTCTTATGGGAAAACCAAAAACGTCACGGGGTGTGATGTACAACCATGAGCTGACCTCAGCTGGACCATTTATTGATTTCGAGGTGACTGCTGACTTCATGCAGAATGTGAAAATAGGAGGCTTTAATGCAGGGCATAGTGGCTGGAGGGAGGTGTAGATTTCAATCCTTTGCATCACCAGGCAGACACAGTGCTGACACAGGCAGGTCGAAGGAGAGAGCACACGGGGAAATAATTATCAGCGTCTGTATTATCATGCCCTTGGTGAGTTTGAATATTTATGGATTTACTGATATGGAAAAGTAGTTGAGATATAAATATACTCCTGGCTCTCATATGGCTGAGGGCTTGTGTTTTATTATATCAGAGTTGTCTTCAGGGAGACTTGTGTTACAACTTACAAACCTTTTTTAACTTTATTGAGATGAGCGTACTATGCGTCTGTGTCTCCTGCTCACACTTCTATTTTTAGGTTTTATAGAGTCGATACCTGGGAGTGAAGCCCCGGTGGACATTAATCATATTTATGTCTGTGTGTGTTTGCGTTTCTTCCTTCAGGTTCACGATTATCTTCGCAGCAAGTTGTGTTCCCTTTACGAAAACGACTGCATCTTTGACAAGTTTGAGTGTGCATGGAACGGGTCGGACAGGTACGCCAGTGTTCTATGTGTTCCTCTACCCGCAAGACCTCAATGTGTCATGATAATAACATTCAGAGTTGGTGTTCTCGTGTTTTTAGGGTGGTTCACCACTTTCATGTCGGTCTGGAGGATCCAGAGTTTTCTGTAAACCATTTCCACAGAAAATGGTTTGCTTTTAATAGTAGAAAAATACCTGTGTATTTATTTATCCAAGACACCCAACAACAATGCTGTATTTTTCAAATAAAAAAAACCCCAAAAACTTTTGGACAAGTTTCAACATTGTGAATCAATGATAGCTCAAATCAAAGTGCATTCATACAAACATGATTTTAAATTATATTAACATTAAATTTACATGTGCTTTGTTTTTACTGTATTTAAATTTTATCCCACTTTGTACTTCTACTTCTCCAGATTTCAGAATCATATATTGTAGCATTGATTGCACTGGATTTTTGAAAGACATATTCATTTCCAGATTTATATTTTACTTTCAGAACATTTAATCCCTTCTTAAAAAGGTATTTCAAAAGTTTAAACTTTTTTTAAGGTTAGCTGATGGAATTTACAATTAGGAAGAAGTAACCCTTAACCTTCAGTTGTTGAGCAAACTTAATATTAGTTAATCAAGATTTTTAGCAGTTTAAGAGAAAAACAATGAAAGCCTCCAGACTGTGGGAGGTAAATCTTTATCTCTTCTTCCTCCACTCAGTGTGATCATGACTGGAGCCTACAACAACTTCTTCCGAATGTTTGATCGAAATACCAAACGCGACGTGACTCTGGAGGCCTCGAGAGAGAGCAGCAAACCTCGAGCCGTCCTGAAGCCGAGGAGAGTCTGTGCCGCCGGAGGAAAGCGTCGAAAGGATGACATCAGCGTGGACAGTCTGGATTTCACAAAGAAGATCCTCCACACAGCCTGGCATCCGACCGAGAACATCATCGCCATCGCCGCCACTAACAACCTGTACATCTTCCAGGACAAACTGAACTCTGACATGCATTAAAGAATGAATGTCAGCGGGGGTTACAAATGAGTTTACACCTGATCACACAGCTATGCCAGAATGTACACATTTTTGGACATATGCCCACAGGAATATGCCTACCACACCCATAAACACACGCGCTTTGACACACTCCATCAACTCCTCCCCAGCTTCCCAGGACTGATCGGACCTAGAAAGGGCTAGAAAGGGAACAGGCTGGATTACACAATGGATTACAGATTGTAAAATAATGGATTTCTTGATTGTTAATCTCTGGATTGTGCTCGATTTTTGATTGCTACAGCTCAGCTGCCTAGACTGGAGAGATGTTTACATGTATATTCATTTATTTATTTTAATTCTTCAGGCAATTTTTGCTTTCTTCACCTCCTCCTCCTCTTCTTCCTTTATTTGTGTACTAAAGCAAATTCTTGTCCCTTGTTCACTTTTTGTGTAACAAAAAACCTTTCGCGGTTGTCAACCAGAGGCACTAATGAAAAATGGGTCACTTATGTAACTGGTTGTTTGTTTGATTTCAGATCGATGACCCCACTTCTGTATTTACAGCTTGTTGGTAATGATAATGATGGTAACTGTGATGACGTGTTCATCGAGGACGAACTCAGGACCCTCTCTTTGAGTGGACCCAGTCACCGCTGAGCTCAAATGGATAGTGTTCACTGAGGTTAAACATTTGGTCCTGTAGATCGAAGCAGAAGATAATTGGTTATTAGACCATGGTCTAATATGAGGATGCACGGTCATACATCTGCTCCACATATTGTGTTTTAATCATTAATGATGTCTTGGTAAAACAGGCCTTCAACATCTCAGACTGTGGTCTCTGCTCCTGGTCCAGGGCTACATTGTGTTCCACTTTTCCACTCAATTCAACTCAACAAAAAAATACATATATACAGTATATTTAAATAAAACGAACTAAATAAATGACTGTAACAATCAAGCAAAAAGATGCTGCATGTCAAACCAATTTAGCCTAGGTGTTTATCAATTGACTGACTGATTTGGTTGCCTTGTTAAACATTTAGACCCAGCTGTACAAAGGCTTCAGGGGCCCCAGGGCCCCATGCAGCACGAGTCACTATAGAAGACCAAACTCTCCTAACTGCATTTGTGTCTTTGGACACTGAAGCATGTTTACCAGTGTCCATTTCACACACTTACATGTACATTTTGACTGAAGCTATCCAAGAATCAGTTTCTACTTGACTGAAGCTTGGAAACCAGAAGAATAGAGAATGTTTTCATTATTGTTCTCTTAAATAATTAAAGACAAAAAAAAATCAAAGGGCCCAAATGGTGTATGTATATATCAGCTCTGTTAAACATATTTGAGGTGATTCTTTTTAAAAAAAAAAATTGGTAATGGACTGTGGATCCGATCATCTGTATCAACGACTGCCTCTGAAGCTGCAGCAGAGAGATGGGACTTCAGTCTCTTCAGCCTTCCTCACTGATTACTTTGCTGATGTGCAGAAGACGTTATTTTTGAGAATACTTTTATTCTTTTCTTTTTCTTTATAAACATTCCAATTAAAATTCTTGTCCCAACCAACTAATGTCATATTTTCTGTTATTGTATGTTGAAAACATTGTCAAATGAACATTTATAAATAATGCTGATGGGTTTTTTTTTCTTTGTTTTTTTTGAATAAAGATTTCAAGAAATTGCATCCAATGAATGTACATCTGTGATTTTTACCTCTAAAGGAAGGAGTTTACATTTTTGCATTTGTTGTTGTTTTTTTTTGTTCTTTCCGTTTTACTTAACTGTTTGGAATAGAGTTTGAGAAAATATTTTGGAGAAATAGGGTATGGCCAAGGGAACAACTTACTTCATGTTAGTGCTGATCTGCATCATTACAGAATCAAATTATATTGTTCATGGTTCACTAGGAATTGGAAGAGAGGGAGCTGAGCTTCTGCAGAGGTGAGCTCCATTACAGATGTTTGGAAAAGGAAGGTGTGCCTCAGGGAGTAGGAAGAGTGACCAATAGTGGCATCAAGAAATAAGCTTCATAAGAAAAAAGCTTTCTTAGCATATGTTTACAATGAGTGTAATTCTTGCGATGAAACTAATACTACAATATTCCCTGCCCATGTTAAAATGTGCTCTTGTACTAGTGTTTATTCTGCCTAAAAGGCTGAAATGATATGGCCTGTGGCGCCACCTAATGGCATAACACTCTTATTAAATTAAAAATGTTTATTTCTTCAAAGCCAAAAATGTAAGAGTGAAATTTAGAGAAAGAATTCCATTTTCTTTTTCTGTTCAAAAATATTCAGCTTCAGTTGGAATCATGCTCGTGTTCGCTCAATTTAAATCCAATTTTTTTTTTGCTCTATGTTGGCATTTCCTTTAGTCTCTTTGGACTGGTGAAAGAAAAATGTGTCTCTTTGACTAAAAGCTCAACAGTTTTTACCAGATTGGATTTAAGAGCTTGTTCTCAGAAAATGCAGCCAGCTGAAAATGACACTATAGGAGAGGCAATACCAAACCCAAACAGTTGCAGGCCTGACAGCTAAATCATAAGCCACCATAATGCTCTACAAATCTCTGTGAAGCTGCAGATTTAGGTGATAATTCTCTGTAGGTTTCTCAACACAAGTAAGCCTATTAACAAATAATAAAAAGGATTTATAGAGGAAATACTATAAGCCTGAGCCTTAAAATGTTGCATAAAATATGAACAGAATACAAATCAAGTTCAACACAAACAGGAATCAAACAAATGCTTCCATAAGTTTATGAGTCACAGTTTAGCAAACAGGTGTGACAGCCTAATTTAAAACACATCATCACTCATGGACTGTAAACATATGGTACAAAGAACCTCTGCACAGCAGAGATGAAGATAAAGGGAGGAGAAAGAAACAGAGCAGAGGACAAAGAGCAAGAGAGGACATTAAAGTAACTACAAGGCCTTTCATGAATAGAACTGATAATCATGAAGGTTTAAAGGACCTGTTCATTCAAAACTGAAAACAGTCATTTACTGTACTCACACTCCCCTATACTGATTGGAAGGTGGGTGAAGTTCCCACAAAACAACAGCAAAGCAGCACGATCGTAAGCTGAAAGAAACAAGGTCTGGTTTAGAAGTCTTGAAAAAAAGAAAAGAAATTCCCGCTAGATAGTTCGATGTCCCAGATTTCTATTTACAGCAGTAAATAAAAACTCCAGTTTGCACAAAAATGGTAAATTCTGGATCCCATCTAGCAATGTTTGTACTCACCTTCTCGTCAACTACTTCAAACAGCTTCAACTGTTTTTTGTTGGAACTTCACTTTGGAACGATGAACTTTCCCTTGTCAGCAGATAATGATGGCGTTTTCATTTTTGAACCATCTGTTCCTTTACGATATAATTCAGTCAAAATTCTTGACGATTTAAGATGATGTCTTATGAGGCATTTGTAAATTATTTCCACCCATTTCAATATTACACTCATTATATACACATGGTGTTAAATGATTACAACTTGATAGCAAAGCAGCCCATTAAATAGTTATAATCAGCATTATAACCGTATGTAGAAAAAAAACAAGCCTTTATATATTATTTTATATATTTATACAGTATCTGGAGGCCAGAGGCACAGTGAGGTTCAGTAGTTCAACAAAGACACTGTTGAGACAAATACTTGACAGTCATATTTTAAGACAAAAACAAAATCAAAATGATTACGTTCACAGAATCAGAAATTAGGAACGTTCATCTTGAAACGGATGAAATGAACAACTGACAAAAGTTTTTTGTCTCACCTTACCCATAGGCAGTAAATTAATTATTCTGAAAACCTTGTTTGTTTGGGTTTCATTATCATACTATTCTATGTAGTATATCCTCACACACTTTGGCTTAAAATTTCTAAGAATATAAGCACACACTTGAACAAATCCATCTGATCCAAAGATGTGTGATTATCTATCTGCTTTTTACAGTACTACATAATCACCAGTATTGCAATTAGATTCTGTGAAGAATAGTGTTGTAGAATCATAGATGTTCAACAGAAGATACTATTATCATTATTGTACATCTCGTGTCCCCTAAAGCTGTATTTACCCCTTCTCCTGAGGCAAGGTCTCTGTTTCCGTCTCAGAGTGTTGCTCTAGCTGGGCGGTCAGGAATGGGTTGAAGAAGAAGTCGAACCCAAACTGCAGGGCATACCGAGCCGTGCGCCTCCAGTCGTGTTCTATTTTGTACTGTTTGCGGCTGAGTGTGTTGTCAGTAGAGCACGACATGCAGTCGATAGCTTTCAGTTCAAACACAGGCCATTTGGAGCCCAGACGGCCCTCCAGTACAGTACTGAACTCCACAACACTCCCTGTTTTTAAATGTAAAAGCACAGATTTGAACTCATTGCTGGCCCTCAGAACTATGTCCTTAGTGGCATCTTCATCCTCTATGATTGTCCCGTTCTTCGTCTTCCTTTCCAGTGGCATACCCATTGTGACTTCAAACTTATATCGATCAAATCGTTTGATGTGACATTCATGCTTGGCCAGGCTTTGGAGTTTACACAGAGGATCCTCTGGAAGAGGAGCCGGTGCCGGCTGAGGCTCCGCTGTGGTCTCGTTGACCTTCTCACACAAAGGATAAGGCTCCCCATACAAACACCGCATCCAGTTCCCGACAAATACGGGCAGCAAATTGATAACTGAATGTGGTCCGTTCTCGATGTCGGTCACGCGGACATATTTGAAGCGTCCAGCCCAGGTGACGCGATGTCCTTCCAGATGAGAACAGAGAATCTGAGTCTGAGCCATGTTGGATTCTTTCCAGGCCTGAGGGCCGCACAGGCTGCTGTACTCATGCCATGTCAGGGTGGAGTTATAAACCTTCATGCCCTCAGACCTGTAAACATACATCCAGCAGAAAAGCACCACCGCACTGATCCACACCAGGATGAGCTTCACAACGCTGCTCCGTGACAAAGAGTGAAACACCACGATGGGGTTGAGGCTGAATCGGGTCCAAAGCCTTAACACGACCGGCACGAAGCAAATCGTCAGCGTGACCACCATCTTAGTCAGCTCCAGGGCGAAGAACCACTGCAATAACTGGATGATGAGCATCGCTGCCATGCCGAGGGACAGTACAGGAAGGGCAAAAAGAAAAAGGAAGTAGCCGACGCAGGTGCGTATGAGACCTATCGTAGTGGCGTTATTAAGGAGCACCAAGGTGAGCTCACACCAGGTAAAGCACACCAGGTAGGGCACCAGACACAGGTAGGTGCCCTTGAAGCCTCTTAGCTGGGCCATACGGAAGAGGAGATAAAAAAGGTGTCCATAAAGAAGACAAGGCATCCCGAGGTTCAACGCAACTACGTCCCCTACAGGCAGAGTGATGAAAGTCATCCCAAAGACCCTCAGAAACCAGAAGGAGTCGGGAAGGAGAAGCGTAAGGGAGCATGCTCCAGAGAGGACCTCTGTGACGAGGGCTTTACGAGCAAAGATCTGAGCAGAGGCGTGAAGGCTGAGGAAGGCAGTAACAGTGAAGAAGAGACCCACAGCAGCCAACTCTGAGCAGGGGATCCAGGATTTATCAGCAACAGGGAAGGAGAAAACTACAAATACCACCGACAGCAGGAAGTATCTGAGAACACAAAGAGACAGAATGAGTTTGGAGCACAAGCTATTGGCTTTTTAAAAAATTTGTTTTGCACAACACATGTATTTGCCATCTAACTTCCCCTCAAGCTCTTTAGTTTTACTGTTTGAGAATAGTACTAAAGAGCCACTCCTTTCTATTTACCTTTGACAAGCCTTTTATTAATAATAGCTTTTTAATAAATAATTATTTTTTGTTTATGTACGTAATCTATATTTATTTATTCCCATCTCTTCCCATTTTTTCCAATCACATTGTATTTAATGTTGTTTTGTGCTTACTGTTAATTAATCTTAACCTGTTTTTGTTTTATTACTTTGTTATGACCTTGTGAAGGACTTTATTGAACTTTTTATTAGTATTATCATCATCATCCTCATCATCTTTGTGTCCTTATTTTTTTTAATCATGTTCAGGTCATCAAAGTTAAAAAAGACTGGACAGACTGTTCCTTGCTTGCAGTATCTATGTTAATATTGCATTACCACAACATGAAAATACTAAATTGAAATGTCAAACCAGTAAAACCTGAACAAAACCAACAAAACACACAAAGACTGAGGAGCTAAAAGCAGGGAGGTGAGTCAAGGAGTCAACGTGTCTTCACACACACTTATGATAATACTTACAGGTAAGGCTCCAAATGTGTCCAGCCAAAGTTGGTCTCAGCCTGCTCTAAATCTAGACCAGGTTCAAAGTGGGTCAGCAGGTCTGTCAGTGCCCGGAAATTTTCCCATGCTTTTGAATTCTGTGGGAAAAGATTCTTTTTCACTTCTGCTTACTTGTGTATCCTCAGATTACTTTATATGCACTATACAAATCTAAAGCCTCTGGTTAAAAAAAGAAAAAGAGTTCAGCATTGTCAAAAATCAGAAATACTGAGCAATATTCAAAATCGACTAACCTGAAACACCCGCAGTGTGCAGACGACCATGGAGAAGAATGACAGGTAGAAAACTAGAAGAGGAATGGAGAAGACGAAGAACTCGATTGTGAGGTTGGAGATGATAAAGAAAAAGATGAGCGCATTGACATGGTGAGTGGGGATCAGGGTGCTCAGCCACTGCATCCCAGCCCGTGATGCCCAGTCGATGAGGTGCTCCTTGATCTCCAGCAAAGCATAGAGAGGGAACTTCAGCATCTGGCAGAAGCACAAAGGAGGAGCAGGCAAAGATATTCAATTACAAAGTTTAACTTCAAGTGTCAATGAATGCAACACACATTTAAATTGATATTTAACCAAGATACAGACACTAGTACCATCCTTATGACGTTTGACAGATTATTTATTACCTTTTGGTGTAAGGGCAATTCATCTGGACTCTTCACGACCACATCATCATCATCATCATCATCACCTCCTGCTGCAGCCATGACTGGTGAGGGTGTGATACCCTGAGCATATTTCTTAGTCATCTCGACAAAGTCGTCTAGACCAACGTGGGAGCTGGCTGAAGAGACGGGCAGGATGACGGATGTAAATGGATGCAACAAGAGACATGGATAAATAATACTCCCTCTTGACATATCCTGAGCAAGTGGAATACATTAAAGACCAGTGAAGAATTTAGCAAACACAACCTACAGTACATGTTGGGGTCATGTTCCAAATCACACCTACCCTCACTGGTGACCATAGTCTCCAGGACTCTCCTCTGTTTCTTGGCAGAGCTGTTTAGTGGGCCTGGGGGTATTGGTTTGCCTGTAGATGCACAAGAAATAAAAATTCTTGGTCTCCATAAAAACAAAATGTGAGTATACTAGTTTTTTTACTACACATTTGTGCAATGTCAAAGTCTACCTGGCTCTGTGTGCACATGCTCAACGTTCTCTAGCATCTCGGATACAGCCATTGTCTTCTTCTTCTCCGGATTCAATTTCCAGTACATGAGCAGAGCTGCTTTCCTAACTCCTCTCTCAAAACGTGTCTCAGTACACAACTTCTTCACCTCCTCGAAGTTCTCCAGAGTGATGCCTGAAAAACAAGAACACAAACGTGCACACCAAGGATGGTCAACTTATACAAGAATCAGCTAAAGTAGAATTCATTTCAATGTTGTTTCTTAGCAGTAATGGACTGAGTGCAACAGTGGGAAATGTTGGTACCTTTCCTAGAAGCCAGGCATCGTTGTAGCAGCTTGACTGCATCTTTCCGGCCTTGTTTAGCAGCCTGGATGAGCCAAGTAACTGCAGTACAGTTGTTCAGCTCCTCGTCGCTTTCATCCGCCAATGCCAGGAAGTAACGCCCCATCTGGAACCAGAAACATGCTCTGTTTCTGTGACTTATTCATCTGTTGATCCATCGATCTTATCAATATCTCACACTAGAATAACACTTAGCATTACTTATTACATCATTATTACCAGCTTCTGGCAATGTAAGTCAGTATAACTTCAACTATATTCCCTGACAATAACCTTGGTCTGTGCTTTAGCATCTCCTGACTTTGCTCTCTTCTCAAGGTCCTCCAAACTGGTCTCCTCCTCCTCGGGGTCTTCTGAAGGAAAAAAAAAAAAGTTGCAAAACACTGACTTCTCGTGGGTCTTATCCTTAGTACGCAATATCTGGCTGATTCAAATAAAACCAAAAAGAAACCATCTAGCATTTAAACTATGGATGCTGATAATTTAGTGAAGTATCCATTCTATAAATTAAGGGGCAAAAATCAACAACTAACTCCATATTAAATGTTCATATGTGGGACAATAAAGGCTTGAATAAAAATTTAATAAGTTGAAATTTATGTCTTGGGTTTGGCTTGTAGTGAAAAAACATATCATGAAAGAAAAAAAGATTACAGAGGAAACACAAACTAAATGGAGCATGTGTCTAATCATGTCACAGCACAGTGAAAGCACACTGATGAGGTTATTCTTATTTATAGATCCTGGAAGCTGTTTCTGTCTCAAGTTCATGTCTACATTTGACCAAGTATGAATAGCTTCACCTGCACATTTCTTTTTTCATGACTAAAGCCTTACGTTTGTACTCATGGTCAAAATGAACATTAACAGGTATATGAAAACACTCTGATGCTGACTGCTGATTGGAGAGTGACCCCAGAGTGTGAGTGACTGAAAATGTCCACAAACTGTAAGTGATACTTTGGTCTGTCCCTGGAAGCAAATATGATATATGATCCAGTAACTTCAGATGCTAGTCAACTCTCCCGGTACAATGTTCATACCCAAATGCTCCTAAAATAACAGTTTGTTTGGCACCGTCATCAGCAACTGCTAAATTTACTGATATAACACCCATATTGATGGGATAATACAATCTATCCCTATTTTTATCCTTCATTAGCTACCTAATGTCATCTGTTCTACTCTGAATAGGGTAAAAATGGTACATGGTATCTCTTTTTAAGGAGACACGTCTGACTCTGATGAAAGATCTGAAGTGCATAATAAAGAACAAATGTGTGACAGTAACATTATTTGTATCACTAGATGCCACTGAAAAGCCATGCAAAATGACATTCCCAGTGCCTTTAAGATATCTCCCACTTGTTGTGCTGTAAATGAAGGATGAGTGAAAAACCAGACAACGTTGATACAATCTATGAAAAGATAAGGGTGAGACAGGTTTTTCTTCCTCAACTCAGCCGAGGGGAGAGGGCTCTTTTTATGTTGTCTAAAATAAATATTACACTGGGAGATTTGGCTTTATTCTTTATATATCTTTCTTTGTGTGAAAGTGGAAAATAAATAGTGCAACAAAGATTTTGCAATTTAAAGTGTGTAAGGTCACCTGGTTCTGGTGAATGAGGAGGCTGTGGAGCCTTGGCAGCAGCTCCTGCAGTTGTAGGTCCAGGGTGGGGGATGTCTGTAGTAGACGCATTAAGCTGAGACCTGCCCACCTGTGAGGGACTCCTGATGGGCTGGCAGGTAGGAGAAGCAGGCGACGTGGACTGAGATGACGAGCCAAAAGAAAGACCTGGAGATGTCTGAGGGGAGGCAGGAGAGGGGGAGGATGAAGGTGTTGTTGGCATGGTGAGTTTTTGCTTAGGGTGGTCTGAGGTCGGTTTGACTGTAGAAGATGATGAGGTGGTTGTGGAATGGTCCAGCCTCAGGGGAGAGGAGGCTGAGCGACTGAGGTTTGGTTTGGCAGTGTTGCCAGTCAGTGATGGTTCCATGGCTGAAAAACACATTAGAAACAAATCAATCAAAAACAAAACTTAATTGCAAACACAGTAACGGTGGAGAATGTCTTAAAACGGCAATGGTAAACATTCTAATGACACACTAGCTTATATGTAGCAGTAATGTAATGACACACACGTTCAAGTCATAAGAACTGGCAGAAGATATGAGGGGGAAAGGCAACAGGGGAGTAACAGGTGCTGTGAAAGAACACCTCCTACTTTCGTTTCACTGCATGCCCTCCTCGATCTGAGCTAATACTAAAACCAGATTAAAACAAAATCTCCACTTGATTGTTGATCAAAATAATTTGGATAAAATATTGTGATATTTTGTGTCAGAATATTAATAATATCCTGAAAAAAATTGCAAAAAAAAAAAAAAAAATCAAATAAAGGTCCCAATCGATCTAGTCACTGACAATCCAACTTCCTGCTATTTGCATGGTCCCTAGCGTAAAAAAATAAATAAAATAAAACCAGAAAAGACACAGTACCACAGCTAAGTTTGGACACAACGCTAAAACAAATCTTTGGCTCTGAAACACGTTACAACAAGACTCCAGGACCCGCAGATCTACATTCCGACTCTGACTTTATGTCTTTGTTAAATCAAATCCGTCTTGTGACCTGGTGTTTACGTTATTAGAGTATTTTCGAGCCCTGGGCAGCTTTAGTTAGAATGAGGTGTCCTTGTAGAGAACCCCCTAAGCCATGGAGGGGAGGCTAAAATGGCACAAGTGACATCAACTGTTGCAGTGGATGTACTAATTATCCTAAGTGTTCCTAATACAGTTACACTTTATAAACGTTTTCCATTAAAGCAAAGTCGCATTTACAGATTTATGTAGATTTTATTTAAATGTTATAGAGAGAAAAGAGAATGGTAGATGCACTGCATAACTTTTTGTTGCTCATGCTAACATGAGCAACATGTTCTTTAAAAATGTCTTGCCCGCTCACCTTTACAACGACAAACTCCAGTTTATTTTAAATCTTCCCGATGAAAAAAAAAAGTTGGAAAATCGAGAAATATCTGTTTATTTGACAACGTTCGTCCCCAGTCATTCCTCCTTCCGTTTTTTTAAAGAGCTGCCTGTTAGCTGGCTCATATTCCAAACACTGCTGCTTCTCTCGACGGCCCACTCTGTAATTCGCGTCCTGTGATTGGACAACGGTGAGGCCACACTGTGCTATGTGCAATTTGGTTGGTTTCAAAATAAGGAAATTGAAATTATTTCTTGCAGTCAAAGTCAATCAATAATCGAAAATTTTTACGATTTAACTCATTTGTGTCTGACATCAGGGGAAGTTTACTGTAACAACACGTATAATAATGGTGGAAATATTATACCTTAGAGTTACATCTGTTTCCATAATAGAGATAGAGGCTAATTTTAACCCATCCTCTTTTTAAATCATGAATCGATTTGTTTTCATATTTACGAGTATGTAATTTTCCTTTTTCACCAGTAGAGGGCAGTGCGTGATATTTTGTTTTCGTTTACAGTATTGTTGAAGTAACACTTGTGGTTACTGTTTTCCTGCAATATTTCACATTTTAAAAGAATTTTACAATGAAAAGACAGTTTCAAACATTTCAAATTTAATCTGTCAATCTGTCTGTATATTTATCTGCTTTATATCCACTTGCTCTGGGTTTTTTCTTAGTTGTTTCTATACATAAACATTGATTTTACTTTCCATTTCTATTGTGTGTTGTTATGCTAACAAAAACAAGCACTTAAACAGTCTTTTAGTCGGTAAAATGTGGAGAAAGGTAAAACTATGATATTTTAGAGCCATGTAGGTTGTGGGAATACATGCCTAATGTTATATTTTCAGTCTATTTAATAATTTGACATTTTTAGAGGCTGGAACCTCATGTTTGATAAATCTATTGTACTCTCAGATTCATTGTTAATAAAAATGTATTTAATTGCAGCAAATATATTTGATTAATACTAATAGTGATGATATTCAATGATATTCTTAAGTGTATAATAGTGCTCACATACATATACAATAAAACATTCCATCAATGGTCTGAAAAAATATTAAAGGTAAAAAGCAGGGGACTGACAAACAGGAAGGATGAGACACAAATAAGTGACAAAAAAGATAATAAGCAATGGGACTTAGGCAATTGAATGAGAGTAAAGTAATTAAAGTTAGAGAATAAGCACATCTTTGTTGGAAAAGAATTAAATGAGGGCTGTAAAATTGCAGCTCCATTGAGGCATTTGATTAAATGACTCTGGATAAGTAGATTACAAAAATCTACTTTATAGGATAAGGAGGAATCTCATTCTGGTATTAGCTTTATACATCCACACCTTCAGTTTACATTAGGCAGTCTGTCTTTTTAGTGGGATTACAAATTGATGCACTGACATATACAATACCCACTAAATTAGATAAAGGAGCTCAAGACAGATATTTGCATTGAGCTTGTTATAATACAAATCTTTTGACTATGCAAATGTCCAACTAAATGTGATAGGGTCTCAGAGTCAGAGTCAGTGAACAAATATTTTACCGTGCACTCCTCTGCCTATTGATTTGAATTTGAAAACAAGTAGTTCTAAACTTTGGTCTGCCTGTTTTCATTCTGTGAATCCCTTCAAAGCAGTAATAACTTACTAATGTGCTTGTCTTGAACATCTTCCCATCATCTATTATAATCTCACGTCCGTCAAGACATTGCCTATTGTCATTATTAAAAAGCTGCTGCATGATGGACAATGGAGCCCAAAACGTAGTCAATTCCCTCTTTGTCTGCTTGTGGTAAAACAGCACAGGTCTAATCAATAGCCTCCCCTCTCCCTTTAAGACAGTCCTGAGTAGGAGGATATGAGGTATGGACAGTAACCATAGCAACCATAAGGGATATTTGAGAATGGACACTGACTGCAGAGAAAATTATATTTTCCAGATCAAATACAGACCAGAAGCTATTCTGATCCTTGATGTGTCTGCAGGGATCTGGATAGTCATGATGGATAAACGTAACCAGTGCTTGGACAAACATCAAAAACTAGTTTTATTTTTGATTGCACACTATGTAGTCTAGAAATATCAATACCACGTTATACCTGTTGTAATAAAAATATAACAGCATTGACGGACATGATGTCTTTTGGATTTCCGCCTGAGATCTTAAGACACAGAGTCAAACTTTCATAATGTCTGTGACACCAACTCATGGTCTTAGAAAATGAGCTACCCACCTTTTTGTGTATGAATCTGTTACCTTAACCCTGACAAATACATTGGTCTTAAATAATTGCCATGCTTGACACACTTTCAAATGGAGAAAAACTCCTTCCTGTCTCAGTATTGATTTTTTTGCTATTTTGAGGTCGGAGTGGATGAAAAGCAAAGAAGAGATCAGTGATCAATTCAATGAACAATGGAAAGTAGAATTAACTGTGTACAGACTTCTTGCAGTCACAACTGTCAAGCCTGGGAACATTTTATAATGTTTTAAATATTTTGTATCACAGGAAAAGGGGAAAAAGGAAGATGCAATCTTTCCTAACATTCATGGTTCAAATCACAAATGCTGCCATAAGACACTCATTTCCTAATATCAGTTCTTTCAGCCCCACAGTTGTAATATATGATAACTAACCATTACCATCACTTTCTTAAATGCAAACTTAATTTTTTATGTTTATATAGAATGTTGATGCAAAATAGCAAAACTCAAGACACTGAGATGACACGAAAAGTTTACCAGGACTTTATTGAAAAACTAATTAACAAGTGAATGAAAGATATTGTGAAGGCAGGTGATCGACAGGCTGACTAGGCTGAGACTAGAACATACAGACAGAAATCTTCTAACAGATGACTCAAAGAGAACAGGTTGATTTCTGGTACACACCAGAAGCTGGAAGGGGATGACTGGATCTGAGGCAGAGAACAGAAATGTCAGGAACAAACAAACCTCCAACAATTCACAAGTGGATCACCTGGAGTCAGATGTCATTACCACAGAGCAGATAGGATGGAGATGGAGGACAGCCATTGATCCTGACATTTTTCATGTTATTTCCATTTGGTGAATTACAATTTTTGGATAAAGACTGGTATTAGTCACTAACAGTGCTGACTCATGCCTGGGAAGCTTAATTAACTTCATATGAAAGTATTACATCACCAGGAGCAGTCCAGACAGGGGGCTTTGTTACATGATGGAAAATAGGTCAGTTTAGGGGCTGGCTTCACAAATGAAATGAAAGTCATCTGATATTCTTCATTCTCTGGTCCCTTTGGAGTCCCAACGGCTGCTTCTAAAACCTATATTAAGTTTAATCTGCCAGCAGTCATGAATATGTTAATCTCATTCTCTCGTAAATAGTCCAAAGCCTTAAGATGATTATGTTAAGGTAATTAAAACCATTGACTTCTCCCGTTACTGCATTACTCATGAGAAAGCTGGTGAGTTGGAAAAATGTTGACTGCAGTTATCACTGCCAATTAGTGGGACTGTTTCCTTTTTCCCATGAAGTCATTAAGATGTTTATATAACTAGTCCATTCAGGCCAGTCCAGTCTTTAGAATGTATGAAAAAATGTTTCTTGTACCTTCTGCTTGTGGTCTCACCCCTTCTTTCAGAAAGAATATGATACAAAACAGGCTCTGAACGTAGAGTGCCAAATTGTGGAAAACAGTAAGAAGGCCTCAGGCAAAGCAATTAAAAAGATCACTAATTACAACTGTCTGACACACATTTACTCTGGATCAATTCTCCACCAATAATAGCACACAAACTCTCATCATTATCTGCCTGCAGCTACAATGTCTCTTTACTTTTGTGTTTGCTGATCTCTGCAAGACTCTGGACATCTTCTCCATTGTATTGTTCAGATTTGCTTTAAAAAAAGTGGTCAGTTTATCATGTGGATGACTGAAACATATCCGTCACAGTAGGCTCTTCTTTATGTACTTGCTTATGTTGCCCTGCAGCATCGGGCTGCATATGATGCATCCAAAGCTTGGATGATGGTGCTGTCTGTGAATGGCACACAGGCGCAGAAAGGCAGAAACAGGCAGCTGTGCGTAAGTAATGCTTATACTCCAGAATCTGGGTCAAACTCATGCCATTTTCATGCTGTGGAATGATTCACTTGCTTTTATGATTTGGTGATATTACCTAAGCTGGAGATACTGAATCAGAAGCCACTTGATTTGAAAAAACAAAACAAAAACCGAACAAACAAAAAAAAAAAAAGATGATTTTAACGATAATAATATGAACAAAGATGAATGGTTGTATGTTAACAACATATGAAACATTATGGAATAAAATAAAATGTTAATTTAAATACAGTAAATAAGGAAATGATGTGACTCATTGAGTTAATCTAATAAACATAATTAATTTTGTTGATTTGGTTGTTTCCCCCTCAGAATCGTCTTGTTTTAACAGAGATGTTTCTGAGCAGTCAAATCGGTTTTCCGTCCCTCCGTGTCTCACCGCCGTACGCCGTGACGTCACGTGTCTCCTCCACCAGCGGCGTGGGGACGCTCTTAACCGCGCGTGGTGTCATCCTTGAACACGCAGTCATGTGTCGCGCTTCTGTCACGTTACCGGCGCCGCCCGCCTGGCCCTTACCCCCACGTTCACGTCGAAACACTTATTTATTTATATTTTCCAGTGATGCCCATTCAATGTACAGGAACGTATGACGTCGTGCGTAACCTTGTCGGTGTGTGTGTGTGTGTGTGTGTGTGTGTGTGTGTGGGGGGGGGGGCGTGGAGCTAAGCGTCAGCGTACAGCGCGCGACGTGAAGAAGCCCCGAGCTGCAGGACAACATCACGGGTGGAAATACAACTTCAGCCCCGTGGGCTAAGCTGCTGGAAAATGTGTGTAATATAAAGGAACGAAGCTGTCAGTGGCTCCACATCCTCCACGATCTGGAAGTGAGTCCACGCTCCCGCCTCACCGCCGAGTGGGAGCCCAGCCTTCTTCCTGCGTGGATGTGAAGCGAATTAGCGTTTCAACACCAGGTTGCTGCTGAAACACTTGGACGTCAAGTTGTAGGTGAGTCTGCTTGGTATTAAATGAAACGCAACTTAGCTGTTGTTCCACGAACCCCACGTCCGGGTTTCATTCGCTAGCGGTGCGGTCAGACCGGGGAGCCGCCGACCTGCCTCCTATCACAGCCCACTTTGGGGGTGAGTTTCGGGTTAACAGTCTGTGAAAGCCAAGCCGAATGGGAACAGCATTTTGTCTGCATTGCGTGAACCTGCGTGATGTGTTTGATGTCTGCTCGGCCGTGTCACCAAAGCCACGGAGGAAGTGTGACACGGGAGGAGAATGTTAGCAGACACGGAGTGGTTCCGTTCATTAATTAACTAACAGATCATTCTTGCGTCGTCCGAGTCGTTATGAGGAGGGCGCTGGCGGAAAATGGACCTGATGAGTCGGTGTTAACGTGCGGACAGTAAACGCTACATGACAGCGGTCCAAACGGAAGCATTGACGGAGGATGTGCGCGGAGCCTCGGACGAGGACACCCGACCTCTGTTGGCTGAAGGATGCTGCAGCAGAGCCGTTCGTGTCGCCGTGGGGTGTGGTTGGCAAGCCGCACAGGCAGAGCAGGAAAACGCTCCTTTCAGCAGCACTCTGGCCTATAATTTGACAGCTCATTAGAGAGCTCATCACACTGCGTAAAGGCATCACAACATAACCACCAGATCCCCTTACCAAACCAGTCCACTGCCACGCGTGGACTCTGCTGTGTCCTCAGGCAGAGACTCCCAGTGGACAGCCTCCATATGTTTAACATCGGCCTGCTTACATGTTACAAAAACTGTGATGCAAGCTGTACTCATTGTGTGTGAGGTATAAATCCATCCTGATAAAGGGATATCTATGATCAGGTAAGTCCCTGCCAGTTATTACTGTGACATTTATTTAATTACAAGTTTTCCCCTTGACTCCATCCTGTCATTCCATTTCATTCAAAATCCTAAGTCTCCCTCCATTCCCTGGTGTTTTTCATCATGACTGTGGGTTGGTTGCTACCAGCTATTTCCCTTGGGAACATACCCACATGTGCATGCCTCTCTCATCACGTCACTTCCTTCATTATATCCACTCTATTAAAGCATACGAGTGTGCACCGTCCTACATTATTAATACAAAGACTGGAACAGACAGGACATTTTTCTGTACTTCCATACTTGTGGCATTCAGAGGCCAAAGAACAACCAGCTAGTTGTGACTTAATGGCCACATAGATAGGCAAATTTTATCACATTACAAATAACCTTGTGAGGATCATGTCTTTCCGAAGGCAAAGAGCTTATCATGACATTCAAAAATGCACTTAATCATGCAAAATCAGTTATACACATGCACTAGTAAAGTATATCTCCAACAATGTAGGTCCACATAAGTCCATTACATTTATCTGTTTTTATAGATCTAAACATTAAGCAATAAAACTAGCAACAGTCACAGTGGCACAATGAGAAATATTGGGGTTGACTAATCACTGGGGTTACTTGTAACTTGTTATTATGTTGGCACAGAAGTTTTTAGGTCATATGCTTCACTAGTTTTGCACTTTTACAGGGTCCCTCGTGAATTAGAAGACTGCTGAGTGTGCATGTGTGTATATGTGGTCTGTGGAGAAATGTCTGGAGTGGGGCAAGAACTGTTTTGATAGTCCATTCTTTGTTGGTGAAGTGTTAACATACAAGTCATGTGAAAATGATGGTCTTAAATGTGTGACATGAACAGCAGTTTTTTTTTTTCTGGCCTCACCCCCAGTACACACCGAAATGGGTCCATCTACTGTGCTTTTGTGCATTTATTGGGCCTGAATGTCTCACTGGATTCAAATCTGAGTGTGGTCTGTTTATAGCTCTGAGGATGCCCATCTGTAAGTGTGTAATAAGCCATTGCAAGGATGTTGATAGAACAAATTTTACTTCACATACAGCATACAATGGCTCCTATGCTAAACACCAATTTCATTATATGTACAGTATTTTGAAATATAGAAGGAAAATTATACACGTCTATAGAGTTTAGAAGTTAGACTTTTAATTTTTACATTCTAAATTACAGTACTATGTATGTTCATATAATGTTATGTCCATCCATCCATCCACCCACATCAGATGTACAAACTACCTCTGCAGGCTAACTTTTGATACAAAGAAGTAACTTTGAGCTTCCAGAGGAAATCAGAGCTCATTTGTCTCCAGGCACCTCATGGGGGAAGCTCATATCAGTCGCCTCTATCAAAGAGCTTGTTCTGTATGTCATTACCCAAAGTTCACCAAAGGTGAGCTTTAGAACTCAGGAAAATGGAAAGGTTTGTCTATCAGCTCACTCTTCACCACAATGGTTCAGTACAATGCCTGCATGAATGCTAATTATTTCCACCGACTTATCAATCTGACACTCCATTTTCTCCAAACTTCTGAACAAGTATCACATTACCATCAATTCCAGACTTGGAGCTGCTTTGTCTCATCCCGACTGCTTTACATTTGACTTCAAACATTCAAGTGCTGAAGGTCACAAAGTGATGAAGCCAATAGAAAAACGTCATCTGTAGAGAGAAAGGAAGCAATTCTGAGACTACTTGGTGGGACACTAACAGTTGCAACTTCTCTTTGAGCCTCTGCCTTATTAATATTACCAACAGGATTGAAGATTTTGGGCAACAGCAACTGGAAACATGATCTCAGAATACAGTTAGCTCTCAGTTTGGTCATATAGAGAGTGGATGTCTAATAGCAATTGCCTTGATACACCATACTATTGAAATACCCTTAATGGGACTCCTTGGTGGACACAGTAGTAAAGCCAAAGAACACATATAGTCTGTACGAGCAAACTCTTACAACCACAAATATTTCTGAAAGGGTAAAGAGCCATTTCACTTTTGAATGTCCAGGATTGAATCCACATTGATCTTCCTCAGTCTGAGGTTTGAGACGTGGTTTGAGCTTCCCTTCCAGCAGTGTGGAGTAAAGTTTTCCTGGAACACTGAGCATCATAACGTCCCAATAATTTGAACAAACATTGTGGCCCCCATCAATACCAGCTAATGGTAGCTACGTACCTTCCTAAAGTCCTGTGAATGCTATACTTGTTATAAGGAATTCTCTATTTCATATATTGATGTTGATGGACACATTTTTTTGCTGAGTTTTTGCACCATTTCTCAATCAGCAATTTGCTTGAGAAACTGGAGAATTTTTAAAAAGTGTCTTCTTCATAAATTGATTTTAACTCATGTGAACATTTAATCAGATTGTCTAATTGCTACATGAAGCCTATTTAAAAAGGCCCTAAAACCTGCATTTTTGCTGATTTATAACTCCTCTCAAAATATAACATGGGTTTGATTTGATGAGTCACACAGCATACAGGGTTGATGGGATGTAAGATGATAACTATTTGATCGTGGCAGTCAGTTTTTCTGCTAAAAGGTTTTTGTTTAAACACCGAGGCTCTCTGGTGCATTACAAGCTGGGTAACGTCTTGGTAACATAAGTTCTGTTACATCTTCAAGCCTTTGTTTGCTTCCCTGAACATCAAAGATGTTTGTGAGCTTCTTGGTGTTCCTATAAAATGCTCCATTTTCCCCTATAAAATCTCAGAGTTAGTTATGGCTTCCAGTGTGGGATCCTGTGACTGTAGGGGACTTTGTTGTAACTGCTTTGATGGAATATATTGGTTGTTCTTGTGCAGAAGTTGTCGTCAGGGAGTCAGGGCTAATGCCAGGGGGACTCTCTGAATGACACAGACATTTTTACGTGGTGACTGATAATGACACTGTTTGCATTGACAAGCATGTCTTGATGCACTTACAGGTATTTCGGTGCCAGGGTAACTTGTGAACAGAAAACACATTTATGGTCATGAAGTATGTAACAGTCAGGTCTACTGGTCTGCTAGAAATAAACACAGATGTGTTACATCACGCTTCAAAGTGGTAATGTATTGTAATTGTCAGCGTTTGTGTGTTTGTCCGTCCGTTAGTTAGTCCACCAAATATCTTTCCAACCGTTGCAGATAGAAAGATAGAACAAAATGCACATTACTCGGGCGGCAAAGGGGGATGACAATGAGATGATGACCTTGACCTTTAGAAAACTAGGTCAACGTCTGGGCTTATATCAGTGCTGTCTGTGCATGAGTGATATATTTCTCCATCTTTCTTCCGTCATTGAATGAGCGTGAGATCACCGATTGAAGTGAGGCGATAGCTGGTAGGTCTAGTAGAGCAGCCTTTCTCATTTTGATTCTTATACCCATCCTCTTCTACTTCTCTCTCATAGGGTTAGTCTCCTTCTGCCCCTTTCTCTCATTCTTTCCCTTCTCAACTGGTTCCATTGCTTGACTGCATGTTGTGAAGAAATCCATGTGGAAGAAAATGTCCTCACCCCCCCAGCAGCAAAGCATCAGGACTGGACCAGTTAACAGAATCATTAGTGCATATGGATATTTTTTTTGTCATCTGTGCATCTTCTTTTTAATCTTGCGTTTGTGCTATCTTGTGTGATGTGTGTTTCTCAAATCCACACAGTCTTCCTTCCCATCATCCTTTGCTATGAGAGGTGTAGAGATTTGGAGAGCGAGTGTTGCCTTGGTAACTATTGCTTCCATCTGTGTATGTTGTATGAATGTTTAGTTATGTGTGTATAGAAAAAAAAGGAGCCACCTCTGGTCTTAATGCTTCAGCCCCGTTATTGTTGCACTGCTTAATTTGATTTAGTTTAATGTGACGTATTTTAGGCTGCAATGTGGTGCAGTGAGTAGCGCTGTCGCCGCACAGCAAGGCAGTTCTGGGTTCGAGTTCTGCTCTGCGGAGTTCGCATGTTCTCCCTGTGTCTGCGTGGGTTCTCTCCGGGTTCTCCGGCTTCCTTCCACCTCCAGAAACATGGGCTTCAGGTTAATTGGCCAGCTTCAAAGTGTCTGTCGGTGTGAGTGTGTGTGAGTGTGTGTGTGTGTGTGTGTGTTTGTCTGTATCTGTGTAACTCCACGGTGAACTGGCGTCGCGCCCCGGAGTTACCCCCACCTCACGCCCTAAGCTAACTGGGATAGGCTCTAGCTGGCTTAGGGCGGTTTAGACCGTGGATGGATGGATGGTGATATATTTTATTTTATTTTATTTGGTTACTTACTTACAAGAGATGAGAGGAGTAAGTTAATAAATAAATGAATCATTATTTTTAATATTTTCATATCTGCCTACCATTGCCATTTTATATTAATGGAATCCTCCCTGGTTTCACATTACAGCTGAAACTAGTTGTCGAAGAGTTAACAAGATGATCAACGATCAATAGAAAAGATTTAAAAGTAATTGAAAAATGTTACAAGCACATACAGTATGTTGAACATGAATTTTTGTCATGCTTCTCACATTTTGATAAATTTTGGCCTTTTTTCTTCTTTCTATTATAATCACAAAAGAAATAAAGCTAGTGGCCACTCTTTCCATTATGTCCATTGTGTTGGAAAAAGAAACGTGGAGACAAATATTGCATTGTGCTCAGGGGTAAAGTGGAACGATCGATTGGCACTGAATGAGGACTTGCCTGGTCCGAAGAGTAAAAAGAAAAAATCAATCAGATATTTGAAACTAATATATTTCATGATGAGAACATGTGAGGATGAACACAGGGAACTTTTCAGGAAAGGATAGATGGATGAACAAGAATATGTATTACGTAAAGTTAGATAATTAAAATTTCCAAGAAATTTACCTCAGTATGTGTATTATTATGTGCCGCTCAGAGAGTAAACAGTAAAGTGATGATATCTGATTTGCAGGGGTTACATGGATAAGAGTGATGTCTGTACTTCCCTATGTTCCATAGAGATTAGCAGGCCCAAAACAGGAGAAGTGTCGTCGGTGTGAGAGGGCAGGGACCATTGTGGTCAAACGTGTTTTCATCCACTTTGAGTCTTCTCACCCAGTCTCACCCAGGGACTGGAACAGGATGATGATAAATTTCTTAGGTGGATGTGTTAGACAAAAGACTGAGTCAAAGGAGAGTGTTCAAGTCCCAAAATAGTGTTTTCTCCAGACTCCAGCGGGTCAATACTTTCAGGCCCAATAGTATTGCACAGAGCTGTGTGTTGTAACCCAGTTTGTGAGGCTGACTACTCTTTTTTTCTCTTTTTGTCCCCCCCATTTCTCTCCAGCAGGACCCGTCAGCACCATCCAGCTATAATGTAGACTTGACAACATTGTGATGATGATGCTTGCAAGGAGGAGGAGCAGCGTCTGACTCTTTTCACCCCGACTGGCACTTTGTGTCCACTCTTCATTGGGCAGTCAGAGTGCTATGTCATCAACCACACCCCCTGCGCCCGCGCCCTTGAAGAAGGGAAGGAAGCCGGACAAATCTGAGGTTATGACTGATTTGGTGCAGGCCACCAACGAGGAGCTGAGGAGCAAACTCATGGATGTCCAAATTGAGCTGCAGCAGGAGCGGGGCAAGGTAATGAGGATGAAGAAGAGGAAGAAATGGGGGCTTTATGTGCAAAGCTCATATACATATTATACATATTCTATTATATATACATACAAATACTTCACATGAGAGCACTAATTGATGACTGCACCAAATAAAAGCTCATACCTTTATCCAACTGCATGCTAGTCTCACACAGATAAATGAAAACACTGTCATCCTGTGTTACGGTGAGATGTGTCGCTCTTTCAGGTATGTAAGCTTCGTGAGCGGCTGCAAGAACAGCGCCAGGCTCGGGAGCTTGAGCAGCATAAACATGCTGTTGCACTCACAGACCTGCGTGCCAAACTCCATGAAGAAAAGCTACGTGAGATAGCGTCCGTTCGTGAGGGACTGGCACGGCAGCATGACGTTGAGTTGGCCCGTGCAATCAAGATCCGCGATGCTGAGGTGCAGAGACTCCAGGGCCTCGTCAATGCACTTAGAGATGGAGCTGCAGACAAGCTCAAAAACGCCCTTCTTGGTGAAGCTCGCGAAGAAGCCAGGAGAGCTTTTGATGGAGAGAGGCTAAAGCTACAGCAAGAGGTAGGTTGTACTGTATCTACTCATGAAAGTACAGTAAGTCAGTATTATATTTTCACTTCAGATTGTGAGATAACAAAGAAGAACAGCCATTAATTAATAGCTGCCTTGAGCAATATATTGCATTCTCTCCATCTCGTTATGTAGAGCTCAGCCTAACGTGTCAGAAAATCTTCTTGTCTGTGGTGTGGCAGCACTACAGTTTGCCCAAAAAAGTATTTTAACGCTTTAAATAATTAAAAACTAGGTGTTTATTATAAATGTATAATTTTCCAAATTTAAAACCATTTACAAACATCATTGTACTGTTTTTTCACCACCTGTTTTCAAATTGACGTCCGTTCTGGTCCAGACACTGCTGACAACAGCTACACAGACTTTCTTGGACTTCTTTTAAACGTTTCCAGTTCTTTTTCCACCTTTGTGGGGCTTTTCGTTGTCCGTGGTCTTCTGGGACGCTTCTTGTGAAAGTGAAAGTCAGCTTCAAACTCATCTCTACTTCGGGTAATGGTAACTCGTACTAATGGTTCTTTTTGAAACTCCCACATAAATTGTCTTTGCACTTCAACTGTATTTTCAGACTCCCAGTAGTATTTTAGAATGAATTTCCTTTCTCTGAAGTTTAGCCTGGCTTCCCATCTTTGACTTCATTGTTTTTAATCTACAAAAAAACCCCATAGAAAATCGGGTGCTAAAAGGTGTATACATTTATTTGGGACACCCTGTATTTACCAACTGTCAGCTGATGTTGCTCTCTTCTGTCGTATCTAATTTTATCTCAAAGTTGTGCAATAGCAAATGGTAATCTGTTTTTTACTGAGGGTAGACTGTTATCCTGGAAAGAGGGCATTCTGAAATGATCACATGAGTGCATATGTTTATATTTTCGCATTGTTCAACTGTTGCTGTCGGACTTTTTGTAAATTTGGTACTGAAAAACAGGAAGCAGGGTGGAAATGCTTCTCGCCAAGCTATTGTTCCTTTATAGCCACTCTAGACAAACACAGCATCTATCATTAAGTAGTGGGTGAATGGATTGGACATGTGTTTATAAATGAGTAATACTTTGTTGATTTGTTTCACTGCATAATAATATTATCATTTCTTTGTCTGTATGGGGTGTTTCTGTAGATCCAGGAGCAAAAGACAGCCAGGAAACAGGCTGAGGAAGCACTTGGAAATGCCCAGCAGGCAGATAAGGCCAAAGCAGCAGATCTCCGCACTGCCTACCAACACCACCAGGATGAGGTCCACCGCATTAAACGGGACTGTGAGAAAGATATCCGCCGGCTGGTGAGGCCACCTGCTCCCGTGTAGACAGAGACTACAGACACTACAAACTGAAGCTGACATCACCCAGAGCAAAGACATTTAGTGAAGGCTGATGAATTAAATGTGGCCTAATGTCACTGTTGGCATACTTATGGGTGATTTTAATAATTCCTATAGAATTAATTAGAAGCTAATCAACCTTTATTCATCTTCAGGATCTTTAACATTGAAGACTATGTACAATGACTTCACCATTATGCCTGGTAAAACTGCGTCCTGTGAGCATAGCTACGTTACGTAGTAAAATATTGTGCTGTGATACTAAAAAGAATGATCTTACATGCCCCATAACCCATATATAATTTTAATCTCCTTTAATAGGTTAGCTGGACAAAATCTGTGTCTGTTTGTTGGTCCCAAACACATTTGAAAGTCTTCAAGAGTTCCTGACTCACAACATCTGTTTTCCTGCTTCTGCAGTTAATTCCCTCTAATGTATGAAGATTGCAGCCTAATTGCTGCATTTTTCATGATCTATGTGTTCCTTATCTGCAAAAACAAATGTCTGTTTGTCTGCCGTAGTTAGGAACTAACCTGAGTACATACAGAAGGGCTACTATGACAGGCATTAATGTTAAAGAATGTTTATTTTGAGGTTAAAGACTATGGCTGATTGATGGAGTACAGGCAGTGCAGGAAATACCAGAACTAAAGAAGAAAATATGGAAGGAAGCACAACAAGGGCCATTAGTCAGAAGACATTGTGTGAACATAGAGCAAGAATAAAGCTCCATAAATTAATCCCAGCTGAGGCGCAACATTTTACTACTGTATTTCATTCCCTGATTCAGGTCATGGTAATTGGTGAACACATTTTGTTATGAAACAGTATGGATAAGTTGCCTAAAGCAAAAGAGCAGCTGACCTCATGTGACTGGATAGCCATTGATTCATTAATAGATGTTTTGTTGAACTTAAAACATGCTCTGCAACATGATCTCTGTGTTCCTCATTTATTGTGACCTTTTTTAATAATAATGTCTGTGCTATAAATTTCACTACTCTCTCGAAGATGGATGAGCTGAAGTCGAAGGACCGGGTGGTGTGTGCGCTGGAGAAGGAGTTGGGAATGCAGGCGGGCTACACCCAGAAGCTTCAGCTTCAGAAGGATGCCCTGGATGAACAGCTGGGTCATGTACGAGAAGCTGAGAGGCACAACCACAGCAGTCCGAAGAGAGAGGTGGTTCCTGTGCTGGGGGACAACCCAGATTTTCTAAACAGCCAGGTACACTGAAGGAAAACTGGAAAAGCAAAAGCATCCAAGGAAATAGTGCCCATTTCATGATATGTAAAGCTGTGATCGTAACAAAAATGGATGTGTATACTTTGAAGGGTCAGAATCACCTCTTAGTCATTTTATGACTAGAGCGCTGCTATGAGGCTGCCATTCACTCCACCATCTATTAATCCGTAGTTTTTCTTAGCTTACATCAGACCAGCAGAGTTCTGTTGCACTTGCTTTATGGAACTAAATCAGTGGAGCAAAAAGAGAGACTAACTGGTTTATTTGATCTTGTTTATGGAACAGGCCTCAGGTTACATTCCTGTCTCTTTCCTTTGTTCTTCCTGAGAAAAGAACTGCTGATCTCTTTGAGTGCTTCTGTCTGAATTAACCTACTATATCCATCCACTTCACTTACCCACCTGCCCTTCTCCATTCAATACCTTTTTTTTTAGGTTTTGTTTTGCTCCTCTTCTCTTGCTCCTTCTGCTTCACAGGAGGTGGAGGAGCGTGACATGAGGAGATTCCAGTTGAAGATTGCGGAGCTCCACTCAGTCATCAGGAAACTCGAGGATAGAAATGCTCTGCTGGCAGATGAAAGGAATGAACTAGTGAGGAATGCATTCAAATGTACCTAAACACAAAGATCATAGTCATATGAATACATACACACATTTTACAAAGATCAAATCACATTAAAAAAGATGTGTGTAACAAAATATTATCCATCATCCATTTTGTCTTCCATCACAAAATGAAATTTTTGCATAACCAGAAGTCAAGACTCGAGATTGCGGTGTTTCCTTTGTCTCTCCAGTTGAAGCGAGTGCGAGAAGCAGAGAGCCAGATGAAGCCAATGTTTGAGAAGAATAAGAGGCTGTCCAAGAAGAATGATGACCTCCTCCAAACGCTGCAGAGAATGGAGGAGAAACTGAAGAATCTGAGCCGAGAAAACGCTGAGATGGTGAGAGACGGGAGAGATGGTTTACTTCTACACTTTTGCATTCGTCTTGTTGCACTCAATGTTCAGATACAATCGTGTGCGATGCTACGATAATGCTGCTAATAAATTTGCATACACATTGGATTTGTTCATTATTATATTTAGAAAAATGTATCCGCCACACCTTAAAGGCCGGTCTGTGAAAATATTTTCTGATATTAAACCGGTCCGTGCCACAAAAAATGTTGGGGATTGCTGCTCTAAAGGAAGAGGGATTGTGCTGCTTTATTAGGATCCTCCTGATATTTAATAAAAATGGAAACAGGACCATGACTGACCATTTAAGGAATAACCTCAGTTAATTCTGAGTATGACCAGAACTTGTTCCTATTCTCTCAGAAGGAAAAAACCTCGTCCTCTCAGCCCCCCCTTCAGCAACAGTCCTCTCAGCTCCAGCTGAAGCGGCCCAGCTCCCTGACAGACCTGTGCCACGCCCACGAGGAGCAGGAAGTGGAGTTCCTCAAGCTGCAAGTGTCTGAGCAACGTGGCATCATTGATGAGCTCACGCAGGTCAGGCTGTTATTCCAACCACCAGGTTCAAATGCTGGTATATGTGAAATAAACAATATCTGTTTGTGGTTTATGTTTCACACCTGTAGCAGGCAATGCTCAAAGTTTGTTCTATGTTTTTGTGGGACTTCAGCTAGTTCTCTCATTATGGAGAGCTTTTATCCAGGAGCTGCGCTGGTCTTATTATAACTTGCTCTTCATTGCCGTCATCACCGTTTCATGTCATTAGTGTAGATTGCTTTCTGTTTTCTTGTGTTGTCATGACTTTGTGGTAACGGATAAAATTTGCCACTGCCTCACAAACAATGTATTCTGATAGCGTGTAAAGTTTTGATCAAAGTCTGAATATGAATGGTTGAGCATTAAACTCATTAATTTCAAATAATTGCCATGTACACGGCTCAAAAAAATAAAGGGAACACTAAAGTGATACATTGTAGATCTTAATGAACGAAATATTTTTATGATATGCTTTGTTCTTTCCATAGTTGAATGTTCTGAAAACAAAATCACACAAAAATTATCAATGAAAATCAAATGTATCAACCCATGGAGGTCTGGATTTGGAGTTGTACTCAATTAAGTGGAAAAACACTACAGACTGATCCAACTTTGATGTAATGCCCTTTAAACAAGTGAAAATGAGGCTCAGTAATGTGTATGGCCTCCGTGTGCCTGTATGACCTCCCTACAACGCCTGGACATGCTAATGATGAGGGGATGGGTGTTCTACTGAGGGATCTCCTCCCAGACCTGGACTAAAGCATACGCGAACTCCTGGACAGTCTGTGGTGCAACTTGGTGTTGGTGGATGCAGAAAGACATGATGTCCCAGATGTCTTCAGTTGTAGTCAGGTCTGGGGAACGGGCGGGCCAGTCCATAAAATCAATGCCTTCGTGTTGCAGAAACTGCTGGGATACTCCAGCCACATGAGGGCTAGCATTGTCTTGTATTAGGAGGAACCCAGGGCCAACCACACCAGCATATGGTCTCACAAGGGGTCTGAGGATCTCATCTCGGTACCTAATGGCAGTCAGGCTACCTCTGGCGAGCACATGGAGGGTTGTGCCGCCCTCCAAAGAAATGCCACCCCACACTATTACTGACCCACTGCATAACCGGTCATGCTGGAGGATGTTGCAAGCAGCAGAACGTTCTCCACAGCGTCGCCAAACTCACGTCTGTCACGTGTGCTCAGTGTGAACCTGCTTTCATCTGTGAAGAGCACAGGGCGCCAGTGGCGAATTTGCCAATCTTGTTTTTCTCTGGCAAATGCCAAACGTCCTGCACAGTTTTGGGCTGTAAGCACAACCCCCACCGGTGGACGTCATGGAGTCTGTTTCTGACTGTTTCAGCAGACACATGCACATTTGTGGTAGTGTTGCTTCCTAAGTGGACAGTTCTGTTTCACAGGAGTGTGGTTGACTTGGAGTTACAATGTGTTGTTTAAGTGTTCCCTTTATGTTTTTGAGCAGCGTATTATGTAAATGATTATGTAAACTACAGCAGCTCAGTATAATGAAAAGCTTTTCTGGAGCTCAGATTTCTTTACGTTCTTACCACAAGAGGGCGTAAGTTACCACTGCAGGTCAGAATACATACTGTACTGTGATATTGAAATAATGGAAGAAGCAGCATCCAGTGGGGGAATGGTTAGAGATGAGGAGTATGAAACCATGAGAACAAGAAATTTATGCTATTTTTATTTTTTAAAAGTTTTTTTAAAATTTGAGACACTGATCTGTGTTTTTGTTTTCAGGAGCGTGATCGATTGGTGATGAACAGAAAGAACCGGAGGAAACCAATAAAACTGCCCAAAGTAAGTGAACATAATGGAATCTGTTTAGGTCCAGTGCTGGTGAACTCAGCACCTGCGTCATGTGTGGTTGGTCGACTGATCTGTCTTCAGAGTGGATAAGTCTGTGTTTTGTGTGTTTGTGTTTAATTGGACTCAGGGGACAATAATGACAGGATGTCTCACAGCTGGGACCTTCATGCTGTGCACACACACATCCCTGACGTAAACCACACCCACAGCCAATGGAAAATGATCCTTATGTTATTTTGTAGATTTAGTGTTATTACTGAGCCATTAAAATATTTGTCACTGCTGAATTTGTGTGAAACAGATTGTTTCTTAGTTTATGTGTGTGTTAATAATGAGTCAAAATGATGAGAAAAAGTCCTTGCTGCTGTACGTACATGTGTTTCACTGCGTGCACGTTTGACTGTGTGTGTGTGTGTGTGTGCGCGTGTCAGTAATATGTCAGGCTGGATTTCACAGGTCATGATGTTGCTAGGAGGAGGAGTTGTGTAGATACGTGCTTGATACTTTCGCCTCTCTTTTTCCTGTTGGAACCAGTGTGTCACCTTGGCTAGGTGAACGTAGGGCTGTAACGGTTTGGCTCGTTCATCTGGATATTAGTCTTTTGGGCAGTTTAGGACAGAAGTTGAACACATGATCTTGAGCTTAGACATTAAAAGCAGGTGCTGGCCTTTAGGTCTGTCTGTAGAAGTATTGTGACAATAACTTACAGCTTTATTTCCTGTTTTCAATTGTGTGGTAGTTAAACAGAAAGCAGGTGTATTTTGCTGAAGTCCTGCAGAATTCTGCATAGAGTAACCAGCATAGTTTAAGATTTGCATCTTGGGGATGTTCTTTCTAGTGTAGAGCTTGTGTTTTTATTCTCGTAGCAACATGACAGAGTTCATCCTCCTTATCCTTTACTTCTCTGCCTTCATTTGCCTCTGTGCTCTCGTCTGCCTCTACTTCTCTGGTTGCCAGGAGATGACTTATAAACATGATGGTAAGTTACTTTGGGATTTGGGAAGGTTTTTACAGGAACAAAGAAGTAGAGCTGCCAAAATTAATTGAGTTAAATTAAGTTAAATTAATTAAATGTATTGTTTTATAAGAATATTTGTTATAGTAAAATGTTTGTTGTAGTAAAATTAGCAGTTCAGTTACAAATACAGTGTCAGATATTTGCTGGTTCCCCTTTTGGTTTTCATTGGTGATCATTATTGTATTTGGATTTTGGATTGTTGGGTTGTTTGGGCAAAAGTAGCAACTTGAAGAATACTTTGGTCTTCAGTATGTTGTGAGAATGCTTTAACCATATTTTGACATTTTTATAGACTTTATGATTAGTCAACAATTGTAGAACTAATTGGCCGATCAGTTGATTCTTAAAAGTAAACCTTCATTTTTCAATAATTAGTACTCTAGAGACTGGAGCTGATCTGATTTATCTTATATCAGACAGAATGTCTGGGCATTGGTTGGTTGAAAATAAGATGTTTTTATGGAATATTCATTGTTTGGAATTGTTTCAGTCTGCAATCCAGTGTGAAATAAAGTGTATGAATTTTGGATTTCTAGATTTGGGAATGACATTAAAGGTTTGGGTTTTATTTGAGAACGTATACATCCTTCTTTCTCTGCTCTTCCTCTCCACAGAGGCATGTTGTGGAGACATATTTTGGATTTGATGAGGAGTCAGTAGACTCCGAGACCTCCTCTTTGACCTCCTTTAATACTGATCTCACTGACCGCACACCTGCAACTCCAGAGGAGGATTTAGAAGAGGTAAGGAAGTGTTTAATTTATATTTATTAAAAAAAAAAGTTGTTTGATCATCTGGTGCTAAACAAATGTTGAAACAACTGACAACAGAAACAAAACCTGACATTAAAAAGGATTTCAAGTAATGCCTTGCATTTTCCTTGAATAAAGACTGTTTCCCGTGAAGAGTCAGAGCTTCGTTTTCGTCAGCTGACCCGAGAGTACCAGGCTCTCCAGCGAGCTTACGCCCTTCTCCAAGAGCAGACAGGAGGCTCCCTGGATGCTGAGCGGGAGGCCAGAGTACGTGCTATTTTCGTACTCTAACATTGTTCTTTACAAATTCCAAATGTAGTCCTGTAAATTGATTGAGTTTCTGCTTTATAGTAATAGCAAATTAACTTCTTAGACTATTTTTTTTGCACGTTATCACACTCGTACATGATGTCTGATCTCTCCATAGACTCGTGAGCAGCTGCATGTGGAGCTCAGCAGCTGCCAGGCCAAGGTTGTCGACCTGGAGAAGGCCTTGGCTGAGCGGGGGCAGGTAACAAAGACACGGGGCAGTGACAGGAACTCAGTGGTCCTGCTGTCACTGACCCTCATGCATGTCTGTCTGGCTACTCTGAGCTGGCGCTAAACAGACCGGGTCATCCGCAGATTCCTTTGATGTCACTTTCTCCTTGTGTGATGTTACAACTCCGTGCCTGCATGTTCTCCTCACTTTCTATCCTTGCTGTTGTTGATTCTTTTTGTCACTGGGCCTTGCAGTTGTTGAGGCTAATTTAGAAAGCAATTATAGAGGTTGATAATCCAGTATTATGACCTGATCATACAATTTATTATTGATTTTAGTTTATTCAGTATTTGCAAAAGTCTCATTTTACTCTGCAACAAACCTAGTGCATGTAGTGTATTTGCAGAAGAAAAGGTGTGGTTTCTTATGAAACTAAGTAGATTAAAATGAATGCTGACACTGAGCACATTAATTATCAGCTACTCTGAGTAGGAAAATAGTATTAATTTTCCGCAATTTCTTTTCTTCAGTTGTTGTGAATTTGTTTCTTCACTGCAGCATGTTGTTTTCATGTTACCTGATCCTTTTTGGCTTGAGCCATGTCTGTTGTTGTTGTCGTTGTCGTTGATGCTCAGCATTGCTACTTTTCACCTCAGCTTGCTGCTCATTGCTGTGAATGAATTTGTCTGACTGCTCCATCAAGAGTGGTCTTCATTTCTCAATAAACTAATGCTCCCTGTATTTTCCATTGTTGTGTCTGTGTTCCATTTGCATGTGTTGTTTGTAAATACAGTACAGGACATTTTGTAGGTTTCGAGTTGGAAGATTGTGTTTCTGACAGCTTTATTCATTACACCCTCTCATGGGAGATAATTTTGTGTTCCTGGGAGGGATGGTTCTTGCTAACGATTTGTTTGATTGTTATGCAGGATTCAAAATGGGTGGAGGAAAAGCAGTTCTTGCTCAAGACCAACCAGGAACTTCACGAAAAGGTACACCCACTTAGTCTGTAATGACTTTTACTGTGACACTTTATTGGTAGTGTAAAGTTATAATACTCTACTTGCCAAACTGAGCTTGGTATCATACACCTTTTTTTAATATAACATTGTTATATTGTATATTCTTAGTAATGGCGTTAAACTACACTTTCAATCCCCCGAGCTTTGATGAATATATTGTATAAACATTTGTTGTAAAATAATATATTTGAAAAGTCCGCTGTGTTTTTCTGAAGCAATGTAGCATCTAATACTTAAAAGTAAACTTAAAAGGTATGTTTTAAAACAGTACATGTCTGATCAAGGTAAAATGTGTCTTATCCAAAGGAGGTTCTTAGTATAATAGAGAAATCTATGTGACATAATAGAAACCATTTTTGTTATCTAAAAAATATTTGACAGAGTAACAATATGGCGGGTGCTCTTCAGTAGCATTAGTGTAAATTGCTGCCTTTCTGACAAGGGTAGACATATTTTGCCTTCCAGGTTTTGGCCTATTGCAATGTGAAACACTGAACTGGTATAATGAATGTGGATGTATGTGTCTGTAGATGTGTGTGTTGCAGCAGACGGAGACGAGGCTGCACGCCGAGGTCCAGGATGCCAGGGATCAGAATGAGCTGCTGGAATTCAGGGTCCTGGAGCTGGAAGTAAGAGACTGTACTGTCAAACTGTCACTTGGAAGTGACAACAGTGATCTCAGTTGTAGATGCAAGACGTACATACAGTGACTCAGCAGACAGACAGAAGGACGGACAAGCACACGAGCATACACACATTCCCTCATGCATTTGTTGGGTTCTCCTGTTTGCGTCTGTGTTTTGCATGGCATTGGCAGCTGTATTCATACCTCCTCCTCTGAATCGGAATATTTTTTCATGAAATAATGTTATGTCAATTTGAATGTAATGATAGTTGAATAAAAATCTATTTAAGTTCATGATTCAATCCCATCTTTGTTCATTTTATCTCAAGTGTGCATGTGTGTGTGTCAGGAATTTTGTTCCATTTTCATATTATCGAAGCTCATATTCATGGATTATGATTAAAATCTGCTAAGTACCGGTACTTTTCTTAAAATACAAATATACCAAAAGGAATATGGTTCTAGTCCCTAGAGTTTAAACGTATATAGCACTTTGAATATTATTTAAATCCCCTTTAAATTGTGTCTGAACATTGTGTGTGAATGTAGATGAAGTAGAAACTGCTTGAGATCCCATTCATTTTATAGTTCAAGCATGTTGTCGAACACCCATTTGGTTTGCTTTCCCTTTGAACTCTGTGGGTTCACACCTCCCTCATTTTGGCAGAACCTGACCATCTTTTCATTTTCATGTGAGTAAATCCCTCATTCACTCCCCTTTTGACTGATGTTATGATGAGCCATTAACACAACTGCAGAACTTGTATATGTGCTAGTGTTTACATTATGTATAATCTGTAGGAGAGGGAGCGCAGATCTCCTGCCCTCAATCTGCACATGTCTGCATTCCCTGAGAACAGCAGCAGTGCCCTGCAGGTCTATTGCCATCAGGAAGGAGTCAAGGTGACCATGTCTTTATATAAAACAAAATTGTCCTTTAAAGTTTTGCTACAGTCAGAATCAGAATTTGAATTCTGTGCAGGATGTCATCATTCCTGAGCTAATGAAGAGACTGGATATTCTGGGTGATAATGGGGTAAGCCAAACAAATTGTAATTACTAGTTCATATAGCTAATTTTTTTAAATTGCTAATGTTATGTTCTTTATTTAGAATCTGAGAAATGAGGAGCAGGTGACAGTGATCCAGGCAGGGACTGTGATCTCCTTGTGTGAAAAGGTGAGCTTCTTTTTATTTTACTGACACCCAGTGGACACTAATGTAATTACGACTCATTTATTCGTAGTACATCAACTCAGTGTACCTTCTGATAAAGCATTAATATCCCCTCCCAACCTCTCTACACAGTGGTTGAAGCAGATTGATAGTACAGAGTCTGCCCTCACGCAGAAGATGATTGACCTGGAAAATGATAAAGTATGTGATCCAGAAGTTTTACTGCTCTCTGAACAAATAAGACTTTTATATTTTTCTGCCTTGATAATATCAAACAGCTGCTAAATATAGAGGGCTTTTCTTTCCGCTGTGCCTTCTGTCATATTTTATGACATGTTGTTATAGGAGCTGTTCAGTAAACAGAAGGGGTTCCTTGAGGAAGAACTGGACTACAGGAAGCAGGCTTTGGACCAGGCCTACATGGTATGGAGCCAGGACCATTATAATCTGTCCCAGTATGCAAAGTTTGCCTCTCAAATAGACCAAGTGTCTTAGTTTACATGCTATGTATAAGACTAGGGATGATTTCTGATAATGTAATTTAGTACTGCAGCACTGCAACATTGTCATTCTGGCATGACACATAAACATTTTGAAACATCCTTCATGAAAGTAAATTTGTCACATTGTGTTGGGATACTGCATCTTTTACAACTGAAGTCTAAACTTTGAGAAATATGAGCTGCTGGATTGGCAGTAGCCTTTTGCATATCAGCTCAATGTTTTATAAAATTAGAAAACAGATTATTAGCTTTTCTGAATATGGTGTGTTTCTTGAATGGAAAACAGAACGGGTTCTAAAAGATCATTTCTATATCTTGTTAGCATGAATGATCTGAGACATAATCCTCTTCCACCAACTTAAACAGGATGCACAAGTGAACAGTTACGACATATAAACCCTAACCCTAATGTATCATTGGGTTATTGGTCCTGTTGTCAGTTTTAGTTCATGTTCACAGTTTGTATTGTTTTGTTGGATACTTGATCACATAGAAAGTTCTCTAGGAGAGTCAGACATTTGTGGAATTCAACAGTAGTTTGTGTTGGTAATGTAATGTAGTTACTGTGTGAATGTAAACTCTAAATAACTCCCGTTGTGGGGTGGAACACTGTTTCCTATACCATGGTCACAGTAGTGTGTGTATGTTTGTGTTTGTGTGTGTGTGTGCATACCTGTATCTGTTTGTGTGCTTGTGCATGCCTGTGTGTCCTCCTGCACGTGCATGTGCATGTCTGTGTGTATCTTTGTGTACCTGTGTGTGTTGTGTGGCCGGCTGTGCAGAGGATCGAGGAGCTGGAAGCCACCCTGTATAGCGCTCTGCAGCAGGAGCAGCCAGCATGCCAGGCGGTGTCCGAGTCGCTGACAGACAGGCAGAGGGAGGAGCTGAGGCTAGCCGTGGACAAGCTGCGGCGTCAGATTCTCCGGCAGAGCCGGCAGTTTGACAGTCAGATCTTGCAGGAGCGCATGGAGCTCCTACAGCAGGCCCAGCAGGTAAGGCATAAAGCAACGAATAGTTAGGTTACAGAGTCCTACACGCCCTTAATCTGACACTCAGCCCTGTTCTGGAACATGTGACCCCTCCAGACCTCTGGTTCTATGAAAAAGATGCAGTATCCCCGTGTGTGTAACCTGTAATTTTATGTCTGAGTCCATATGTGGAAGTGGAAGAATGATTTTGTGTGAATGTGTGTCATTGTGATTTAAATATTTCCCCATTCCTTCCATGTTTTCTCTCTCCTCACTCTGCATCCTTCACAATAGCTTTACACCCATGGCTTGTTCAGTAAATGTTACTCATTGAATGCATCAACAACCATTACACCCCCAACCTCATTGTAATCAACATGTTTTCTCTAATTTCTAACCAATTTCTAACCATTCTTAACCAACTACTCATGAAATATAATGATTTAGTCCATTTATTTAGTGGTATTATTTATTTTACCTTTTCTAACCTTGGATACACTTAAAGGCGTGCAGAAACTAACATATATTATAGCTACATATGCTTCTGCTATATCAAAATATGAAAAATATTCCAATGTTAATGACCAAACCTGCCTTTTAGTTGCCATGGCAGCTTATTCTGATCTACGTAATTCCGCAACCATGGATACAAAGAGAATTATGGGATGGAAGCTCAATATTAGGAGCTTATTTGGATCACAGTCTTATTACCTACTTCACGCAGGGTTCTTTTTCTACAAATGTAGATGATTGAATTAAATCTTGCCGAATCGTCTTAGCGTAGCATTTGAGCAGGATTTTTACCTCCTAACCCCATCTGTCTTTGCCTTGCAGAGAATTAGAGAACTGGAGGACAGGATTGACTTGCAAAGGAGACAAATAAAGGACATAGAGGAAAAGGTACACAGTGACATTTTATTTGTTCATTTCAGAAAGCTTCTCTCATGGTCAGTAGATAAAGTGTGAACCATGACATGACTAGGAGGAGAATGTGAGGGAGTATGCATCTACTTTAATGTTCTGATCCTGTGTGGTTTTTTTATTCACTTCTTGACACCCTTTTTCTCCTCTCTTTTTTCACCTGTTGATTAAACCCCTTTTGTTCCTTTAGTTTTTGTTCCTCTTTTTGTTTTTCTCTTTAGCTTTTATTCTTTGGCCTTAATGAAAGTGACCATGGACCCACATCAGGTAGTGTCCTCATCAGCATTTAACACCGTTATTGTAACAAAGAACATAATCGTAATAGTGATGAGGAAAAAATGTAATTTTTTTTCTTTTTTTCTTAGGTGTTAAGGTGCTGTGGAGGCAAGCGAGGATAAAACAAAACTTAATTGTTTTTTTATGTATTTGTAGACAGTTCACATAAACCTATGGCCTTTTTGATCACCAAGCACTTTTGCAGAAGACACTTACCTGGAGTCCAAATATATTTAAAATGTAATAGATTAACCAGTTACAAGATTTACATGAGATTTATTTATCAGTGACATTTAGGATGGTGGTTTTTTAACTCCTCTTTGAGAAGCAGACTTTATTTACTGAGAAAAACTGAATCAGAAGATTTATTGAGTGAAGAAGAGCCTCAGCTAAACAAATGCCCAGTCAGGTAATACAAAAGCAGAGACCAAAAGAGGAGGACTGAGTGACACGGTGATCGAGCTGAATGCTAACAGGACACAGAGGATTTTGGCATCGTCTGTCGGGCGTCCAGGAAACAGCATTGCAACAAAGTTTGCAGAGCGGACACTGAACTTAAAGGAACCTTGTTAACGCCCTGGGAGGATGAAACGGTGGAGCAACGGAACAGGTTATTCTTCAGTTTACCCTTCGAATTTGTATTTTGTAGATTCATTATTTCAACAAATAATATAAACTTTCTACTCTTTATAAAGTTCAAGAATACCTTACAAAATCTTTGTTTTTATGATTTGTGTTTTAATTACACCATTACACACTGGTTATCCTTTGACTTACACAGTTTTACTTATATTTAGTGATGCTCCAGCCACATGCTCCTGAGCTGAACAGTTAGGTTCATCTTTTTGTCAAACCATCCAGTATTTAGAGAAGTGTGGGTCTCAGTGCACACATGGGCATGTGAGCACTGTTTAAAGAGGGGGTAGGATGATTAGAGGGTGGGGTAACCTGAGAAATAGCCATGCTGGACAACTTGTTACCAAGCTGTTGACAATGAATTATTGATGATTGTGTTTTCTGTCTGTGTGTGTGTGTGAGTATTTCTTAGAAATTTGTTTATCTCTTTTTTTTTGAGAGACTTGTAGAAAAGAAGACAAATAGCTGACAAGATGTAGAACCTTTTAACTGAAGTCAGTCTGATGCCATTAGTCCTTGTGTCACAGGCAAACCTCACCTGGTGTGAGCCAGCTAACTGGTGAAGGATCACATGACCTTATCGGACAAGATGTCAACCAGGAGCAGTGTCGTTACCATGGTAATGGATTGAATTGAATGAGCGATGGGTTCTTTGTAACACAGTGAAGGTAGTGGAGTTTCAGTGCTCTAGTCTGGCAGCTATTGGAGAAACAGGTGAAAGACTGGGGAGAGGGGATCCAGTGACACACACACACACACACACACACACACACACACACACACACACACACACACGCTTTTTGCTCACTTTTGCTGAGTGTGATATCATGTATCTCATGTACTTGAATGCACCACACACTAGCATGAGAGCATGCTGCTGCCATCATCTCCTCTGGAATAACTCCCTGTGGGAGATTTTATGTGCCTGTTTTCGTATTCTTTCCTGTCGCTTTAGGATCTGATACGCTGAAAGCTCAGAGAGGAGGCTGCTGTTGCAGTTTCCCTGTGCCTCACACCTCCTCAGCATGCTCCACTCCCAGAGGCTGGACCAGAGACTGAACACCCTCAGGAAGGAGGTCAGGACAATGGTGAGTATTAAAAATCTTTTGAAATGTAGGTCCGCTATTATATTTTGTATTTGTGAGGTTTTAGGAGCTTTCCTGTAGCTTTTATTTTATGTTACCTTTTTAAATGTCAGCTTTCAAATATTAATCCAAGTACATCAGAATATTATCTTTTCAAGCCATTTTAAAATATTTCTTCTGTCTGTTTTCTAGCCTACCTGTACCTTCAGATAGCAGCAGGATTATGTCTGTTTGAATCCAGTTATGAGATTAATGAGAGAAACAAATGCAGTGACACACATTGAACAAGACCAAATGTTCACTTCAGACTCAATTATCCTATAAGTTGGCACCTTATCACAGCATTGCTTTATTACTGATAATAGACTTGGAAAAAATACTGTTTTATTGCTCATAGTTTTTCCAAACAAAAGCCATTTTATGCTTAAATGTTTCATTCTATATCTGTTTTCAAGTATTTATGTTTTGGTAGTTAAATTGAAAAAGAGTTTCATAAATACCCAGTAAGCTAACTGACTTCCTTGTCGGTCTACAGTTAAGTTACTATAATTGCCTCTAGAATACTTTTTGGAAGACACAAACTTAGAAATAATAGTAGTACAGATACATTAGTTCACCTCTAGAGAACACTTGACTACTAGAATTCAGACGTATAAAGTAAACTTTGAATAATAGACTTGGGATTACTGGGATTTTTCAGGAGCTGTTTTTCTAGATGCCATTGTAGTATGTCTAATATGTTCCCTCTGTCTTTCTTGCTCAGACTCAGGAGAAGGACCGAGGTGAATGGGTGTGGAGGGATCGACTGGAGCGCTGTCAGAGGCAGCTGAAGGTGAAAGACGACGAGATGAGTCGTCAATCCCAGTACTTTGAGAGCTCTAAAAACCAACTCCAACACAAGCTCTGCATTGCTTGGGAGAGAGAACAGAGTTTACAGAACCAGATCCACGTTTTAGAAAAGCAGCTACTTCATATGACTGTGAGTGCTGCTACAGGCATGGCAATGAGCAGTGCGGTAAGAATCACTGCTTCCACTGTAACACATTGGGATGACCAACAGAGGCTTCCTTCAATGAGAGGAGAGGGTGAAGGAGAAGAAGAGAGAAAGGAGGGGAGGAGGAGGCAATGGCAGCCGGCTAATAGAACAGAGAGAGAAGGAGGTGGAGTGGATGATGAGGTAAAAAATATTGAGAGGGATTTGCAAGAGGAGGTCAAAGAAACAAAAACAAAGTCTAATGAAGCCAGACTCCAAGAGTTCATCCTGAGCTTGCAAGAGGATCTCATGGTGCTGCTGGAGAGAGAGGAGGATGGCATGACAGAGCGAAAGAGACTGATGGAGCAGCTCCAGGAGGCCCAGGAAAAAAGCCAATTGATGTGTTGCCAAACAGAGGATCTGAAGGCAGAGCTGCACTTGTTGAAGGAGTCTGAAACCTCCTTGATGGAGGAGATCAAAAATCTGAGAGAGGACAATCACAGACTCCAACAGATCGTCAGCGATATGGCCGACCAAGCACCCAGGAGTAGTCCCGTTGTTCCTCCTATGTCCTCCAACACTTTCTCATATACCACTGCCATGGGAAGATCCTCAATGGGAAGCTCCAGGGAGGTTTGTAAAAATAGGATTATTGTAATTATGATTAACATAATTTAACAGTTAATGTGAACGAAACACAGCTAGATCTCTGTAGTTTTTCTGCTTTGACATTGTTATAGAGGTGAATCATCTAATCTTCTACTGTGACATAAATTTAGTTTAAGTTATTATTATTATTATTATTATTATTATTATTATTATTATTATGTCATTTTCATGTGAACACAAATTATTCACATTTGTCCCACAACAGGGATCTCTTTGTCAATCTTACCTCAGCAGAGAGAATAAATCAACCTAATTCATCTGTAGTTTCACCTTTTGACCACCAGGTTTCAGCAGAGAGCGCAATGGACAAAAAGGCAGGTCAGTCCTCTTCTGCCAAATCTGTAACTCCACCTGAAAGGATCAAAAATGGTCCTCTGAACCTCTTTCACCACCTTGGTTCTGAAGCCAACGTCTACCTCCAGTCCCTGTCTTTGACTACAGAGACATTAGATGAGTTTGAACTGGGTACTTGGTGCTCCAGAGGGATCTTAAACCTGGATGAATGCCCCAGTGAGGAATCTGACGCTTTGAGGGAAGCATACAGGAGCTTACAATTGGGGGCAGGACCTGAAGCAACTCAACAAAAATGTGGGAAGATGAAAATCACCCAGCAGCACACCCAGGATCAGCAAATGGTGGGTCAAGAGAACACCCACCCGAAATTACCGCTCATGAAAGTGGTAGAGGAAAAAGAAATACAGCTGGAGCAGGAGCCTTCAGGAGAAAAGGTTTGTCACAGTGATTACAGCATTCCCAAATATAAAGCTGACGTTTTCACTCATCACTGATCAAATTCTGTCTCGCTATATCCAGATTAGCATGTTGCTCACCAGTGATAGAGCCGAAGATAACATTCTGCCACACACCCAGGATGATCTTAACAAGGCCCTGAATAAGGAGAATAGGGCCTTGGCAAATCGAATCCAGGAGCTTCTAGATCACATTGAGATCAGAGAGGAGCAGATCCAGAATGAGGAAACAGTATTGAGGCAGCAGATCTCAAAGTTTGAGGTGGACAGAGTTCGGCTGGAGCAGGAGAGCCAGGAACAAGGGTGTTTGATTATAGAACTCACCAAAAAGACAGAAGATGATCTCAATACCATCATGGAACTACAGCAAAAGTTGGTAGAGCGTGAAAAGCATATGGAGCGATGTGGCAAGGAACAATGTGGATCCAAAATGCAAAGTGGAGATATGAATATAATACCAGAACTGCTTCAAGAGGACGACCTTGAGGAGTCTGTGGACAGATTGGTGGAAAGTGTACTAAAAGAGGAAAAACAATTGGTGCTTATTGAAAAACCAGATGATAAAACAACAGCCTTACTACCGGGCCCTCAAGATGAAAATGATCTGTTGCAGAATGGCCCACAAAGCAGTCTCCATGAGACATATGAGGTGAACCAGCTGACCAAATTGGTCCAGAGCCTCAAAATGGAACAAAAGGAATTGTCGGGCAACATAAATGCTCTCAGAGCACAGCAGGAAGAAGTAGCTCTGTCAGTCCAGACACAGACAGAAGCAAAGCAGCAGTTAACTAGAATGGTTTGGGGGCTGAAGGAGGAAAAGGACATCATCTCTCAATCGCTGGCCAGCCTAAAACAAGAGAGAGAGCAGCTGACAAAAGCAGTCTATAACCTGAAAGATGAGAGGGACCAGTTAGTGACTTCTGCTGGTGGTCTGAAAGAGAAAGAACAACTCACCAAGTCTTTATCCATTATCCAAAGAGAAAAAGAGACACTGTTAGAATCTCTCTCAAGTGTAAAAGAAGAGAGAGATCAAATCATGTACTCACTACAGACTTTACAGACAGAGAGGGAGCAGTTGAGTCAGGCAGTTCTGTATTTGAAAGAGGAGAAAAATAAACTAACCAGTTCCCTTGTGTGTCTTGAGCAGCCGAGGCTCCACGACGACGCTTACATTTTACCAGATGACTGTTACATGTTGATGAAATCTGTTGGCAATCTGAGAGATGAAAAAGACAGACTTGAACTTTCAATCAGTCGTTTGAAACAGGAAGAGGAGCAAAAAAAACTGTTCCTTCAGGGCTTTAGAGAGGAAAGAAGTGGCCCTGGAGCTACTCTGTCCAGCCAAACACAAACAGGGGGGAGGAATCAGCGTCCATCATCTGTAAATAGAGCCGTTACAACAGAGACGTCCGAGTCGCTTTTCTGGACAGAGAATACGCCACAAACACATCAGATTCACGACAGAGGAAACTATTTACAGGTATGAGGAGTGATCAGTTTACAGCATTGTGACTCATCTTGTATTCATATCATGGAATATTGATGATCGATAAAATGTGCCTTTGATGGACAACAGGACCAAGAGGATCTGATGAGGGAGATTGAAACCTTGGGAGTTGGGCTGAAGAAGTCACGAGATGAACTGGACAAAAGCCATGTAGATGTGAGATTATACAACTTCCCCTCTGTTCGATCTCACTGCGCACTTAGTAGGAATTTAGTTTGTGATTGTTTACTAAAATAGCAATTGCAAGCTAGTTTATTTCTAAAATGAAGAATCATTGTGCATGATTGGATGATTGTTGCATCAGATTTATGGATAGAAGGTAACAATACCATAATTTTTTATTGTACTACAGCATAGCATATAATTGTATAATATATAATAGGTTATTAATATAGTATAGTGGTATTATAGTAAACAGTTTAGTACTGTATATTATATTCATATACTCAAGTTTAAGTGATATTCGTAATTTTCATTTGAAGGCATGTTAAAATGGAGGAGGGGACTATGTTTGCATGTTGGTGGCATTTCACTGGAGACTTTTGTCTTACTGTTTGTGTCTGTGGTATGTTAAGACCAGGAGGCTGCAGGAAGAATTGTGTCATTCAGAAACGAGAAGGGAGCAGGCAGAGACAAACGCTGCCCAAATGTCTGACAAGGTGTCGAGACTGACCAATCAGACTGAAGAAACCAGGAAGAACAACGAAACCCTCACAACCAAGGTATTTCGCTAAAATAATACATACAGTACTTGGCATTGTGACATCATCCTGTCTTGTTATTAGTTTCTATGTTTAGTTCAACTAAACAGGCAGTGCCTGCAGTGACCACAGTAACTCTAAATATTTGCAGAAACTGTCTCTCCCATGTGTAAAACTAAAAAATGAAGACTTACTCAGCTGTAACCTGTGGCTTTTTCTATTCATCTGTTCAACCTTGTGTGGTTTGTTCCTGCTGCAGGTGAAGGAGCTGCAGAGCAAACTGACAGCCCTGGTCAGGGAGAAGAATGATGCTCTGTCACTGAAGGCGCAAACACAGGAGCAATATAATATTCTTACAGCTCAGCTCAAAGCTAAGGTTAGAGTAGCATCATGTCTCTCTTGTGTGCTGTGAATGAACTATAAATGCCTCAGTCCGGCACTGTTTTAATATTTCAACTCTTTGATTTAGGGTTAGGCCCCAATCTGGTCATTATGGTAGATATGAGAAGCTCTCAAAAAAGATTTTTCTTCAACTAACAAAACATCTTTAGATGCTAATAATACAGCAGTCTTCTTCTTTTCCTTTCGGCTTTTCACAGCGAATCAGTTGCCTCCATCTAACCCTGTCTTCTGCATCCTCTTCTCTCACACCAACTAATAATACAGCAGTAACAATGGATAATTCATATAAAGATCTATAGGAGTGAAAATCTGTTCCTGTGTGTGTTTAAAACTTGACAGACGGTGGCACTGGAGGAACTGAACTCGGAGTATATTGCTCTGAAACAAGGGAAGGACGGCATGGAGGATCTGAACATTCTCCTCGTCTCACTAAGGACACGTTATAACAACATGAGGAGTAAAGTGAGCAACCAACTAGCTCTGGCTGTGTAGTCGATGACAGTCAAAGCAATTTGTAGTAATAGATAGGGTCAAACTGTATGTTTAGAATTGTATTTTGTTTGTCGTCTAGTATGATGCACTCCTGAAAAAGAAGAGCCCAAATGAGCTTGACATGGCTCCTTTAAAGGTGAGGAACGACGTGATTCCATTCAGTCATATGCTGTATGTGTGGCTCTGTACAGTCATGTTTGTGTCAATATGACTGTACAGAGTGTGTGACTGACAGGTTATTCATCTAATAACAGGCCAAGCTGTCCTGCCTGGTTGTGAAGTGTCATCAGAGGAACAGCTTACTGGTTCAGATGATGGAGGCCATGCACAGACAGGGCTGTCAGGACGTCACGCTCAAACGGCAGGTTGAGCAGATGCTCGATGACGCAGCTCTCCATGACTACACTGCAGTATTCACACCAGGGAACAAGACCTGGGATTACAGTTCTGGGCGTACATCGGATTTGAGTTTAAAATTTCAGCATTTCACCGCTGGAGTCATGCCTGACCAAAATGGATTGTCACTTGAAACTCGAGTGAAATATGGAGAACTCAAAAGAGAAAAACACAGCTCACATGTCACCTCTGAATCCACAACAAATCCAGACTGCAGCAGTGAAGTCAGAACTTCACTGACAGGAATGCTAAAGAAAGATGCCAACTCACCTGTGCCAATCTCACCTGGGATGCCATTACCTGTTCCAGCGCTGAAAGAGGGCTTTGTGGCCATTACAACACAGGTGGGATAAACAAGCAAATATATTGAAATGAAGATGCTAACAGCAACAGACCATTACTGTATTAATGTGTGCCAAAATCCATCTCAGCTGAGCTAAATTGAGATATTTTATTACATTTAATTCACCTCCAGTATCATTAACTTTTAACATTTATGGAGTAATGGAATGAAGAAATCTTACTGAGAACTCAGACAAGTTCACAATATTTCAGCAGTGGTCCAGGTGCAATTATTAACAGGTGTATAAAGTTTTTTTAAAGTGTAAATGCAAACAAATCTTTATATTGTGGATTTTAAATTTAATATACATTTATTACAATTAGTTACCACAACCTTGATCTACCTTTTCTTAATCCCACCACAGCTGTCTCCCTCTGCCAGTGGCCTGATCCAAGCAATCAGTGGACCAGAGACGTTAGGATTTGAACATCCACATCTGAAAGAGAAGTCCTCCCCAGATCCAAAGAGTATTCCTGGATCCTCAGTCAGTCCCACTCCTCCCTCTGTCAACATTCATATCAGTCCAAAACGGAGGATGAGTAGTCCAGAGAAGATCATAAACCTGCATGAGCAACTGGAGAAGACTCTAAAGAGCATGTATGAGGTACAGGTATTGAAGCTTTACAGAAAAGCAGGTCAGTGTTGTAAATGTGTCAAAGCAAATAAAGAGTCACTTCACATAGTCCCTTTCTGTTTAGGCTCCAGTGAGCAGTGGACAGCAGTCCAGGAAAAACTTCTCCTCGTCGTCAGCTGGAGACCTGGGACAAGCCTCTCTGACCAAAAAGCAGAGTCTCAGTCCCAGCAGCCAACATGCCAACCCTCTCCCAGTCACTGCCAGTCTTAACCCAGTGATGCTCACTCCACCTGTAGTGACCACAACTGTTTCCACTAAATCGAAAACACTCTTTAAAGCGGTTGCCTCTAGATCAGCTCACGTTACGTTCAATCCCAGCATGTTTACTGGCCAACACTTAAAGGCATCTGCTCTTTCTAGCTCTTCTAACATTCCTCCTGTCACTATGACTCCTAGCCAAGCCAAATCTGTGACCACGTGTGGGCCTGCTGTAACCATATCGCCAAAAAGAAGAAAGGAAATTGCTGCTATATCTGATGTGTGTCATACTAAAAGTCCAGCTCCTATCCCCATAACCCCTAGCACTAGTACCTTTAACCCTCATAACTTAAAACGCTCTGAGGCAAATCCAAAAATCACTGCCTTAGGCACAGTTGCCCCTAGTATATCCTCTATTTTAGACTTTAATAATTTTAACACACCTTCTAAAACAGATGGTGCTGACTCAGCATGTGGTGAACCTTCATTGGTTGCCTCATGCACTCCTGAAAAATCCTACAAATCAAAAAAGTCTGCTGCTGTTCGAGAAAGGACCGTGACAGCAAGACCCAAACCAGGTAACACACTCCATTCAATATTTCACAATAATCCACACAATGGCAGAAGACAAGATTTAAATACTGTTTGTTTCATTACCTCCAGAAGCTCCAGCCAAGGTTTGCTCTGTTGAGGTCATCAAAACTGTGGGCCAGAGCAGCCTCATGATTGGCTGGGAGAGGCCGCCCCTGGACGAGCTGGGCTGCAGTAACGGCACGTTCGTGTATGGATACAGGGTGGGAAGAGCTCGCTCAGTAGCAGGAGGACTGACACTTTGACGTTTGCAAGATAAATTTGTTAAAAAGCTTTTTGTAATAATTATTTTATGTCAGGTGATTGTCAACGGGGACTTCCACAAATCTGTCATGAGCTCAGCCTGCACCAAGGTATCAATCTCTTAGCGTGATGCATAACAGCCGTGATGCATCCTGTTAATATTTAAAACAACAATTTATGTCCCACATGCTGTTTTTTCTTTCCACAGTGTATTCTGGAGAATGTGGATCTAACCGTCCCAGTCGACATCAGTGTCCAAACACTTGGCTCTAATGGTCTCAGTTCAAATGTCGTCAGCACCATGTGGACATGGTGAGTCAGAACAGACTCAGTGTCCTAAGTACAGCATAGGTACTGGTGGCGTAGACCCACAACTGTCTGATAATACTGTTTATTGTTATCAGACAGCCCCACTTCCTGTGTGTGTTTATCTGTGTGTTTGTAGGATCATTTAGCAAATTAGATTTAGAAGGGAAATCTGAAGTAATCTCAATTATGTTTTGAAATAAATAACTTAATATTTCCTACTGAAGCATGCATCACAGATGTTCCTTCCCTTTGTCCTGTGTGTCCTGTGTATCTGTCCTTCACTGCAGAGCCAACTATAGCTGCAGCTCTCAGAGGGACTCTCCTAACCTCCTCTTCAGCTGACGTCCCACGGCTGGGATGTCCTCAGGCTCAGGTGAAGCAAGTAGAAAAACTCAGCTTGCAAACATCAGAAGATATTCGAACAAATCAGTGTTGTCAGATTCTTGAGAGTGATTCTGCTCGTAAAAGCAGGTAAAGATGATCTCAATCCTTGGAAGAACTGTTCTGGATTTGCCTCTTGAATGGACTGGACACTGTGAGTGTTTGCCAGCTGAAATGCCAGAATTGCTGCCAGTGAAAGAAGTCCTGACAAACGGATTAAACAGATTACTTCACTATAAACTTTGTGCAGCCAAGATGAATCACATTGTCAACAGCTGCCTGACACCAACACATGCTGACATTATTCAACTGAGAGGGAACATATGGGAAGGACGTCTGCATCTGCTGCATATTTAAACACTGTGTTCAACACGGATCATGTGTCATACGTCTTCATCTGCCTCTTTGGACTCTGTGAGACTAATTCTGGCTGAAAGGACATTCGCTGTGTGAAAACTATATAGTGTGCTGATGCTACATGGTAGCATGAAGTCATCTTACTTTTTCACAAGGCCAAATATGAGAAAAGATGATTCACTCCAAAGACTTTCCTTCACCTCCTACATTGTTGAGTTACCCAAAACACAGAAGCCAGATGTTATTTATGTTGTGAAATTTGCACAGCCGTTGATATCCAGAATATTAAATGAAAAAAAAAGATAGTCACTGTTATTTTTATGTAGAGGACAAGATATAAATATGCCAATGTACCATATAGTCTCTTTGGTTTTCACTAATACATGCTATGTTTGCCCACTCATTGCTTTTGTTTTTTATTTTTTAAAACACTTGAAACAATGTTCCTTTTCTACCCAATGTATATATGGATATGAAATGCTCATGGTGCAACAAAGGTATTTTTCTATTAGTAATTCAGAATACTGATTCCCCATTGATTCTTCCTGTCTGTACAGAGAATAAATGTTTATATTAATATCACTTGTTTGTCCTGTGTCTGTGTGTATGAAGTAAAGACGTACACCTTATTTTTCAAATTTAGAGTTCAGCTTTGACAATATAAATTAAGCGGGTTGTGATTTGTCAAAATGAAAAATAGATGTTCTTTTTTCATGATCATGAAAACCCCTATAAACTCAAATTATAGTTAAGTTCACAGTATATATAATTACATATTTTTTTAAAAAGTTTTAAGTTATAGAAGTTATTTTCCCTTTTATTTTAACAGTAATGATAATTGAACTCTTTAGCTCGACTCCTTGTCCTAGCTCCGTTACAGTAGTTCCATGAATGACCACTAGATGGCAGCCTTTCCTGTGGATCGTTCTTGGTTCCGACCCCAAAACATCTTGATGTCTTCTTTGCTTTTCAGTGTAAAACAAACACAACCCCAAGAACAACTGATGTGAGAAGAAGAAGCACCATCAACCTTTAAAAGGTGTTCACTGCTGTGTGTGAAAGAGAGAGAGTTCAGGAGAAAGATGCTTCTATTGTGAAGAAAATAATGTGCGCATGTCTTTATTCTTCCTTTTTTATCCACTTTGTTTTTGTCAAATGAACTAAATATAATTAAGTAGTAAGTAAACTCATGAAGGGCAAATGTGTGTTTTCAATAACCTGGAATGTGTGTATTTTGAGTTCAAACATTTACTTGACAACAGATTAAGATCCTTCATGCAAATATATGATGCACAATTAAAAAAAGTTAAACAGCAGCACTTCATCAAATCCATAAAATTAGCTGCACATTGATCAACTATAATTCTGAAACACAATTGAAACAATACAGTAATATGCAATTATCCAATAATATAGATTGTGACCTTTACTTTTTCTCAGATTTACTAATACTTCATAAATTTACTTCCATTTTCAATGTCGGTCTTACACTCTTTCTGTGATTATTAAAGGAAAACTCTGAGATACAACTCCTCCAGGATTTTATTATATATTAATCCAAAGTTTTCTGTTTTGTCATTTTGTATTTTTGTCTGATTCATTCACACATGAATAAATGTTATTCAATAAAGAACACTTAATTCAGCTTATTTCCAGCTTTATTTATACCACACACTAAGCTCATAGGTTCATAGACCGCATGAGTCAAAAAATATTTTACACCATTCTCGTGAAAAAATGACGCCACATTTTATCTGCTACATTCGTGTTTGTTGGATCACAAGTTGGGTTCAGGACTGTAGCTCAGCATTGCAGAACCCAGCCGTAAAGCTGCTGTGTCGGCTTGATTCAACTGAATAAGCATAAAGAAGCCCAGCTGGACCCACAGGACTCCCATTACACTCTCCAAGGAGACTCAGGTCCATTATTAACACACACTTCAACACATATGGGGCACACGCTTTGGTGTGTGTATAACGTCTTGTTGGCGAGAGTTAATGACCTTGCTGTTAATTAACTTTCTGTGCTGGATGTAAATGATGCCAAGTGCAGCTCTGACTTCTCTCATGTAGGCCAGCGGTGGTTAGAGAGTGATGGAGGAGGGGGAGGTAAGCATAAGGTGAGTGCGTGTGTGTGTGTGTGTGTGTGTGTGTGTGTGTGTGTGTGTGTGTGTGTGTGTGTGTGTGTGTGTGTGTGTGTGTGTGTGTGTATGTATGTGTGTGTGTGTGTGTGTGAGACGTTGCACAAAGGTAATAGCTCCAGCTCCATGCGAGAATATCTAGTTGTGTTTAGAGTCACATCTGGAGCGGTGTTCAACCTATGTGCGTGTGTGTGTGTTTGTCAGTGTATTCACAGCAGGGGGTTTCTAGAATAGGGGTGGCAGGTGAGAAAGAAAAACGGAAGCATGGTTTGCAGAGGTTTTAATTTCACCCAGGAGGGACGGCTGTCTCTCCATCCCTCCATCCTGGTTGCTGACACCATCATGGCCTCCAGGGCTCAGGAGGGGTGGCAGTCTGGAGTCGACCCCCAGACCTCGGGGGCCACTAGCCTCCTGCTCACAGCCAGAGTTAAGGTCTAAAAGTGTCTTCATCCCACAGTTGCGTCTGGGCAGATGGGTCTTGATGCTGGAGGGTTTTTGTGTTTTGATTTGTTGTGGAGTGTGTTTGTGTGTCACTTCAGGCATGTGTGTCTGTGAGAAGAACCACAGCTTGCGTATAAAGTCTCTATGTTATGCAAAGATCTTACATGGCTAGAATATCATCATATGAAATGTACCAGCCACTAAGCATGGTGTTTTTTTGTCTGTGTGCAGATTTGTCATTTTGAATCCCATCCCTCTCTCCGCTGTGCTGCGGAACCTCCTTTATTCTCTCTATCAGCGTGTTGTTATGAGTCGATCTCAGTGTCTGTTATATTTAGAGGCAAAGCACTATCAGAGCGTACAGCTGGCTGCCTGTGATTCAATTCTGACAGACCTACAGCTTTCAAAGCAATCTCCTCTCTTTTTGTCTCGCTCATTTTTCTCTAACCCCTCCAACCGCCCCCCCTTCCCTCACCAACCTCTTCCTTCTCTTCACGTCACTCTCCCTTTATTCTGTTCATTTTGTTTCTCAAGCACCTAAATCTCCTTTTTTTCCCATATTTTTTGTCATCCAACACAAGTTTTCCCCTCATCATCAGTATTTTCTCACCAAAGTAGTTTATATTTTCATTTTTTTCTTTCTTTACCTTTTCTATGACAGTTTGTTCCTTTTTCTGTTCATTCTGGAATGCTTTATTGGTGTTGTGCCTCATTACCTTCTGTTCCTTCCCCCAGACCTTCTTCTATCTCTCCTCCACTCTCAGTCTTCACATCTTCATCATCCACAGTGCGAATCAGGTATACTATCCTACCAGATGGAAAGCGGGCGCTTCATCACATCGAGCAAATCCATGTTGAAACAAACATTGAACAACGCAGCTTCTAATTTGGGAAGAGACAAGCAATTATGTGCTATTACATCCTTGAATCTCAGTGCAAAGGCAGCCCTAATCTCATTAATCATGAACAATGGGGGTGGTAATGGAGAACCATGTTTATGCAAATTCCCCCGCACAGTAATCTCCTTCATGCTTAATCGCCAAAACAGTGATGGCACCTTAAAAAACAATCCTCCTCCTTTTTCTCCATCAACCATTTGACTTGATTTTCTTTCCTATTTTGTCTTTCCTTTTCTTTTCTTGTTTTCTTTTCTTTTTTTGCTTCTCACTCTCATTTTGTTTCTACTCCCACCTTCCTCCTGCTTTCATGAAGTGTGAAACTGTGTGAAGAAAAGTATTGATCCCAGTTCCTGTTGAAGCCCTTCAGTTTGACAGGAGCAGACCCAGTGACTGTTTGGGACTCTGAGCTATTACACCTCATCTTCCACGTTCTTTACATCCCCATAGCTAATTCTTCTTCTCCTCCATCACTTCTATCTATTCCTGGTGTTTTTTTATGGCTTTCATTTGCATTTTTATTGTTTCATCCCCCCCATAGCGTCTGTTTACATCTATTTCTTCATTTCTGCTCCTCCCTACTTTGCAGTTATTGCGTTTTTTTCCCGGTCTTTTACATTTCAGCCCTCAGTTCAGAAGCCATATGTGATTTAGGACTAAATATAGCTCAGTAGGACATTATAAGATTATGTTCCTGCATCCTCTTTCTGCTTCCCGCTCTTCAGTGTCTTCTTTCTTTTAGATCTGACATTCTCTTGAGTTATATTTGAGTTTACGATGATTAAGATAAGATGATGTAAAGCCTGGTCAGGATGGATAGTTGGCCTGGAAAAGGTTGGGAGCTGAAGATTCATTGCTGGGCTGGACAAATACAACTTCATCAGATATTTGTGATCTCTGATCTGTGTCTGGATGTATATTGATGAGTTAGCCTGGGGTAAAAAAAAAACATCAATGAGGTGATCCTGATATCTTAAGAAGATCAATAAACACATCATCATTTATTGGAAATTTGTTGTGTACAATAAATACACGAGCTGTAAAACTTTCAGTTACCTCTACATTTTACTTCACAGCATTCGTCTTACTTGTAAATGATCAAATGATAAAAATGATCAAATGCCTGTGATCAAAATGATCAAAATAATATTTTCACTGTTTATTGACAAAACCTCAAAAAAAAAATTGAAATATTTCTGAAGGGATTTTTGTGCTTTTTCATTGACAGTTTTCATGTGGAAATTGCTTAATGTATAAAAAATTCAAAACTTGAAATCCATTCAAACTGTTTTGTACTTTCAAATTGTTTTACAACTCTTTATGTATATCTTTCTCTATATAAATAAAATTGTCAGCACGAATTAAGGCTGTAATCTCTACAAGTTCACTTGATTAAAATATAAT